>NC_058082.1:502736018-503036018 GCF_014858855.1 Bufo gargarizans | reverse complement strand
ACTGTTGTCTGCCAAGTTTTTACACGCCTGCTTGTTTCAGGAGCTTGTGGAAAGTCTTACGTAATGAAAAATATTATAAATGGGGCTGGCAACCTGTGTGTGTGTGTGTTTGTTTTATTTATTTTTTCTTCTTCTGGACCCTTTACCCAAAAATCATGGACAGACGCACTGTTTACAGGCAAACTGGAAGCCAAAAATGAATGCTAAAGAATAGTAATAATGTAAGTGTATAGCACAGAAAAACTGGTATGAATACATTGGCTGAAACGTAAAATAATGGTAATCCCAATACCTGAAGTCTGCAGAAGAGCCTCCAGCTCCAGAAGCTTTATGTATTCTGACTGTGCACTGCTACAAGTCCTCCAAATCCACATTTAGAGACTGTAGTTATGGGCAGTAAAGTACTTTCTTCACTGAGCTCCTCTGCTAACCGCCAGTGCGCTGGTCTATGCAGATCAGCCGGACGGCAATCCGGTGGTCTGACTTGCCTTCCAGTCAGGAGGCTCAGATAGCAGACCATTGAGAGGACCGATGTTATGGCCAATAAAAGACCAAATTTGGCCGGGGCAGTGTTAAAAAGAGACAAACCTTACCTGTAAAATGTCCCACGCCTAGAGTGCACCGTCCCAATCGTTCACTGTTCCCATGACTGCTGTAGCCGCACAGTGGCCTCAGCAGTGTCATGCTGTTTATACACACGTGACTGTTGAGGTCAGGGATTGACTGTAGGAGTTACAGGACCGATGAATGCGACGCCATCTGTACAGGCCCAGTGGGATTAGAGCGTTGGCGTAGGACTGGCAGCAGATTTGCACCTATGACACCAGCTGACCTGTTACATGTGCGCTTGGCAGCTGAAGGTATCTGTGTTGGTCCCATGTTCATATGTGCCCGCATTGCTGAGAAAAATGATGTTTTAATATATGCAAATGAGCCTCTAGGAGCAACGGGGGCGTTACCATTACACCTAGAGGCTCAGCTCTCTCTGCAACTGCTGTGTCCAAAAGTGCAGAGGGCGCAGCCTATTTTCTCTGTGTCCTTTATTTTCAGACTGACTTTTTCTTGCCTGCCTGGTTGTGGGGTTGCAAGTTCATAGCTCAGTGGGAATTACCTTTCTCCCAGACGGGGCACCAGTTTTATGCTGCCCCGTCTGAGCGCACCATAAACTCGTGAAAGATAAAACCCTGAGCAAAATGCAGGGTCACTTTCCTGAACTGACCCATCTGTTTTTGCGAGCCGATCCACCATTCAAACATACTGCAAAAAATAAAGCCCTAGAGTTCATTTTTCACACAGGTATTTTTTCAAATGAGTTTTTAAACTTATTGAGAACTGAGCCAGTTTTGTACTCAAAGTGGCAACCTGTTTCAGAATGTGGCCTCCAGAAAGATCAGCTGATCACCCCTGGCCCAGTCAGTATCTAGACTCTAAGGCTAGGTCTACACGACGACATTTGTCGCGCGACAAAAAGTTGAGCGACAGATAGGGCGCAACAGTTGTCGCGCGACATTTTGTTGCACTAATGTCGCGTGACAATTTTTATAATGGCAGTCTATGGTGTCGCACTGCAACATGCGACATGTTGCGACTGCGACGCGACAGTCGCAGAAAAATCCATCTTGAATGGATTTTCTGCGACTGTCGCGTCGCAGTCGCAGCATGTCGCATGTTGCAGTGCGACACCATAGACTGCCATTATAAAAATTGTCGCGCGACATTGGTGCAACAAAATGTCGCGCGACAAATGTCGTCGTGTAGACCTAGCCTAACTCTCTATCCCCTCAGCGCACCTCAGCTGCTCCACACATGGTATCAAACAGGATGGGTATTGGTAATCAGCAGGACTAATGCTACCAGGCAGCATGCCTGATTTAATAGGGTTGATCCAGCTGACAGGTGCTCTTTAATAATTCATGTATTTATTTATTTTTAAAGGTTTATTGTACGCTATATAGTTTTTATTTTGTTGCACTTTTTCACAATGGTAAATTTAGCTTATTTTGTTTTAGTACTATTAGGGGGTTAAATGATAAGCAGTCTTTTAGTATGACCACCTATTCCAGCAACTGGTGTAAAATAGGCACGTAACAACAGTTTGCGATTCGGGGTAGCTAAGTGGAGTAACGCGGTTCCAGGCCTGGTGATCAGTTAATGTATCTTTATTAAAGGGGTTGTCCAGGCTTTTAATATTGATGACTTCTGTTTTCAAGTTTGGTGTACAAGGTTCGGGTTATCTAAGAATTCTGTTATGGCTTCTGCTACCATGGCCCATAAGTTATGGTCCGTGGTAGTGGAATCCATAAAGGAGTTCTTAGATAACCCGAACCTTGTATGCCGAACTTGGAAACGGAAGTTCGCTCAACACTATTGATGACCTATCCTCAGGATAGGTCATCAATATCAGATCGGCGGGGGTCTGACACCCAGCACCCCCGGCAATCGGCTGTACTAGGAGACGGCGCGCACAGTGCGCAAATGGCATCTCCCATCTTTCTGCTCACTGCTGGGATCTATGACAAAGCAGCAACAGCAGGAAGAGAGACTGTACATGCGCACTGTGTGCCGTCTCCACATACCCAGCACCCCCGCCAATCAGCTGTATCAAACCCCCCCCCCCCGATCTGATATTGATGACCTGTCCTGAGGATAGGTCATCAATATTAAAAGTCCGGAGAACCCCTTTGACCGTGTGCATTCCGCATTTTGTGGAAGGGAATGGCCGGACCTTTATACACTGAACAAAAATATAAATGCTGCACTTTCGGTTTTGCTCCCATTTTGCATGAGCTGAACTCAAATATCTGAAACATTTTCTACATAAACAAAAGACCCATTACTCTCAAATATTGTTCACAAATCTGTCTAAGGCTCCATTCACACGTCCGTGGTGTGTTGCGGATCCGCAACACACCCGCCCGGCACCCCTATTGAAATAGCTATTCTTGTCCGCAGCTGCGGACAAGAATAGGATATGTTCTATCTTTTGCGGAGCTGCGGACCCGAAGATCGGGGCCCCGCTCCGCAAATGCGGATGCGGACAGCACACTGTGTGCTGTCCGCATCCATTCCGTCCCCTTAGAGAATGAATGGGTCCGCACCCGTTCCGCAAAATTGCGGAACGGATGCGGACGTGTGAATGGAGCCTAAATCTGTGTTAGTGAGCACTTCTCCTTTGCCGAGATAATCCATCCCACCTCACAGGTGTGGCATATCAGCAGGAATATTGCACAGGTGTGCCTTAGACTGCCCACGATAAAAGTCCACTCTGAAATGTGCAGTTTGATCACACAGCACAATGCCACAGATGTTGTAACACTTGAGAGAGAGTGCAATTGGCATGCTGACTGCAGGAATGTCTACCAGAGCTGTTGCCTGTGCAATGAATGTTCATTTTTCTACCATAAGCCGTCTCCAAAGGCGTTTCAGAGAATTAGGCATTACATCCAACCGGCCTCACAACCGCAGAACAGGTGTAACAACACCAGCCCAGCACCTCCACATCCAGCATATTCACCTCCATGATCATCTGAGACCAGCCACCCGGACAGCTGCAGCAACAATCGGTTTGCATAACCAAAGAATTTCTGCACAAATTATCAGAAACCGTCTCGCGGAAGCTCATCTGCATGCTCGTCATCCTCATCGGGGTCTGAACCTGACTGCAGTTCGTTGTCGTAACAGACTTGAGTGGGCAAATGCTCACATTCGATGGCGTCTGGCACATTGGAGAGGCGTTTTGTTCACGGATGAGTCCCGTTTTTCACTGTTCAGGGCAGATGGCAGGCAGCGTGTGTGTCGCGTCGTGTGGGTGAGCGGTTTGCTGATTTCAACGTTGCTGCAGCATACTTACCAGACATGTCACCCATTGAGGATGGTTGGGATGCTCTGGATCGGCGTATATGACAGCGTGTTCTAGTTCCTGCCAATATTCTGCAACTTCACACAGCTATTGAAGAGGAGTGGACCAACATTCCACAGGCCACAGTCAACAACCTGATCAACTCTATGCGACGGAGATGTGAGGCAAATGGTGGCCACACCAGAAAATGACTGGTTTTCTAAACCCCCCCTTCCCAGCAAAGCAAAACTGTGCACATTTCAGAGTGGTCTTTTATTGTGGGCAGTCTAAGGCACACCTGTGCAATATTCCTGCTGTATAATCAGCACCTTGATACGCCACACCTGTGAGGTGGGATGGATTATCTCGGCAAATTATCTCGGTCTTTTGTGTATGTAGAAAATGTTTCAGATCTTTGAGTTCAGCTCATGCAAAATGGGAGCAAAACCGAAAGTGTTGCGTTTATATTTTTGTTCAGTGTAGAACAGTCCTATCCTTGTCCGTAATGTGGACAATAAGAATTATTTTTTTGTGGAACGGCCATGCGAACATACGGTCATGGAATGCACACGGAGTCCCTTCTGTTTTTTTGCGGCCCCATTGAAGATAATGGTTCCGCATATGGGTGCAAAAAAAAATTGAACAGACACTGGGAAAAAAACGGTTTGTGTGCATGAGCCCCAAAGCTACATGTTTCAGAGGAGAATGCAGGTAATGCAGCTCATCCTTCCGGCGGGGCAGGGGATATCAATGCTTTGATAAATGATCCCCATTGTATTTTGTGCCCCACATATACAGTACATATATGTCAGACTGCAGGAAGGGGACCCTTCCAGCAATGTACAGGTATGTGATTTCACAGGAAGGGGAAAAAAAATAAAAAATTCTGGAAAACCTCTTTAAATAAAAGGATAGAAAGATAAAATGAGACTGTGACATGTGCCTCAGAAGCCAGAGCTGTACAGACACGGCAGGAAATGATTGATGGAAATATTGCCGGCTAATCCGTCATACTTCTGGGTTTCGTCCCGTTTCCATCATTTTTTTTTTTCTGTCTATCTGAAGGTTGTCATTTTATTTCATGGATAACGAGCGCTCTGCGTGATCCTTCCATAATTCACTTCCCGCCTGCGCTGTGCTGGCAGGCCGCCATAACAAATGCTGTTTTAGTTCTTACTGTAAATAAATATCGGCTGCCGTATCTGGTCAGATTCTCTCTGCTGCCTTGAGGCCTCATGCACACGACCGTTGTTCTGGTCCGCATCAGAGCTGCAGTTTTTGCGGCTTGGATGCGGACCTATTCACTTCAGTTGGACTGCAAAAGATGCGGACAGCACTCCGTGTGCTGCCCACATCCGTTGCTCCGTTCCGTGGTCCGCAAAAAAAATATAACCTGTCCTATTCTTGTCTGTTTTGCGGACAAGAATAGGCAGTTATATTAATGGCTGTCTGCACCGTTCCACAAATTGCAGAACGCACACGGACACCATCCGTGTTTTGCAGATCCGCAATTTGCGGACTGCAAAACACACCGGTCGTGTGCATGAGGCCTAATGCTGAAGACATCAGCCTTGAGAGATGTGAAAAACAATTTTTTTTATTTTCTGGGACAAAATCGTGTTCATTAGAATGAAGTCACTTAGACGATATTGACTGGGTATCAATTTAGGTTTCCAGCTTCGCCTGTCATTGATTATTGTGCTGCTTCTAGATGTACGATCGTGTAAGATTAAATTCAGTTCATTATAGATTCCATTAGGAAATTGGATATGGGTAATTTATACTGGTTTTCCTGCAGTGTCCTTGACTGCAGTATAGTCCACCTCTCTACTGGGGCTCGCACTGGTTCCTGTCCCATCATGTGTCGTCTTCTAGGAAGCAAATTAAAAAAAGTATTCCACTAAAAATATGTATCGCCTATTCAAAGTATTGTATCGGGGGAAGGGGGGGATTTGCACAGAAATTATGCACAGCGTGATGAGTGCTGCCAGTTTCAGAGCTGTACAAAATGTCAGTACATGCAATGTTCTCCTAAGGGGTCATGCACACGACCGTTGTTGTTTTGCGGTCCGTTTTTCGCGGATCTGTTCCGTATCCGAGGTTTTTTTTCCTTTGATTTAAGTCCTCTTCTGTTCCGTTATTCCACAAAACACATCCGTTTGGTTTCCGTATGCGATCCGTTTTTTGGCGGATCGGAAACAGTAACATATTAATCACCAAACACATGAGCAATATGGGCTGGGCATAGCATTTATACAGTATGGATCTGCAAAATACGGATGACATATACGGATGTGTTCCGTATTTTTTGTGGATCTATTGACTTGAATGGGGCCTCGGACCGTGATTTGCGGACAATAATAGGACCTGCACTACTTTTTTGCTGAACGGAAATAAGGAAGCTGAATGCAGACAGAGTGCCTTCCGGTGTTTTTGCAGATCCATTGAAGTCAATGGTTCCGCATATGGTCTGCAAAAAAAACGGAACAGAAGTGGAAAGAAAATACGTTCGTGTGCATGAGCCCTAACTCCTAGGCATCTAGGATCCTCTTTCTTGGTATTAGAGTAAGTCCCAGAAATTAAACCAACACTGATCAACTCGTTAAGAGGGTTTTCCAAGATATTTTACGGATGACCTATCCTCTGGTGGGGGTCCGACACCCAGGACCCCCGCTGATCACCTGTTTGAGAAGGCAGTAGCACTGCAGCCTTCTTACTGCTCACCAAGCAGTGCTTGGCTATTTCAATAGGGCTGAGCTGCGCCTAGGCCATGTGACCAATGAACGTGACATCACATGGCCTAGGGAAAGCAGGGTGCTACTGCGAGCTCCCGTGCCTTCTCAAGTATCTGATCGACAGGGATCCTGGGTGTCTGCCCCCCACCAGTCAGCTACTGATAACTTATCCAGATGGGTGATCAGTAAAAATATCTCGGAAAAGCCCTTTAATGACATATCCTCTTAATAATCCATACATTAGTTTTGTGGAACTTTTCTCATCAGAAGTAGTGTGAATATGAAGGTTTATTCTGCCAAATTATGTTATGCACTGAGCCTTTCAGCCTCTCCCCTTTAAGTAACAGCTGTAGTGGTTTCCTGGTTGGGTGCTACAGCTGTCACTCAGAGCAGGGGGAGGGGTTGTGAGGCAGCTCAAAGCAGAAAACACTTCAGTGAAGCTTGCAAGAGAAGAATCTGGCAGAATAAAACATAATATTCACACTACTACTGAGTAAAGCTCCAAAAAAAGTATGTTTTTACTCTTGTACCCAAAAGCATATAGGTTATTTTTTTTAGTAATGATTATAGTATCCTTAAATTCACATTAGTTAACCCCCTTCCCTCATAAAGACATTGTTAAATAAAGGTGTAAATGGTATAAAAAATGCTTGTCTCTTTCGCAATCTATATATGTTATTGTAAATGTAATTGCAGCGCTTCACCCACTGAACTTGTTGGGAAAGAACGCTTCCTTTCCGGTAATCGGCTGCTCCTTGGGCCGTGTAAACCCACCATGAGAAAAGATGTCACTGATACAGAATGTGATTTGTGTCTGACAGGTGGAATCGCAGGAGGCATTGAAATCTGCATCACCTTCCCGACAGAATATGTCAAGACCCAACTTCAACTGGATGAGCGGGCCAATCCTCCTCGGTATCGGGGTATAGGTGAGAATCTATATGCAGACATTTGTGTTTTAAAAGAAAAGAAGACTGTGCCCTGCTCCGTCATTGTAAGAAAGCGAATGCACATGGTTTATATATATACTTGCTACTTTGTGATGGTCACATAAAATCCTAATAAAAGACATTTAAGTTTGTAGGTGTAACGTGAAAAAATTCAAGGAGTTTGAATACTTTTTCAAGGCTGTGTATGTGTGTATATATAGATAGATAGTACAGACCAAACGTTTGGACACACCTTCTCATTCAAAGAGTTTTCTTTATTTTCATGACTATGAAAAGTGTAGATTCACACTGAAGGCATCAAAACTATGAATTAACACATGTGGAATTATATACATAACAAAAAAGTGTGAAACAACTGAAAATATGTCATATTCTAGGTTCCTCAAAGTAGCCACCTTTTGCTTTGATTACTGCTTTGCACACTCTTGGCATTCTCTTGATGAGCTTCAAGAGGTAGTCACCTGAAATGGTCTTCCAACAGTCTTGAAGGAGTTCCCAGAGATGCTTAGCACTTGTTGGCCCTTTTGCCTTCACTCTGCGGTCCAGCTCACCCCAAACCATCTCGATTGGGTTCAGGTCCGGTGACTGTGGAGGCCAGGTCATCTGGTGCTCTCCTTTATGGTCAAATAGCCCTTACACAGCCTGGAGGTGTGTTTGGGGTCATTGTCCTGTTGAAAAATAAATGATGGTCCAACTAAACTGCAAACCGGATGGAATAGCATGCCGCTGCAAGATGCTGTGGTAGCCATGCTGGTTCAGTATGCCTTCAATTTTGAATAAATCCCCAACAGTATCACCAGCAAAGCACCCCCACACCATCACACCTCCTCCTCCATGCTTCACGGTGGGAAAACAGGCATGTAGAGTCCATCCGTTCACCTTTTTTGCGTCGCGCAAAGACACGAAGGTTGGAACCAAAGTTCTCAAATTTGGACTCATCAGACCAAAGCACAGATTTCCACTGGTCTAATGTCCATTCCTTGTGTTCTTTAGCCCAAACAAGTCTCTTCTGCTTGTTGCCTGTCCTTAGCAGTGGTTTCCTAGCAGATATTCTACCATGAAGGCCTGATTCACACAGTCTCCTCTTAAAAGTTGTTCTAGAGATGAGTCTGCTGCTAGAACTCTGTGTGGCATTGACCTTGTCTCTAATCTGAGCTGCTGTTAACCTGCGATTTCTGAGGCTGGTGACTCAGATAAACTTATCCTCCGCAGCAGAGGTGACTCTTGGTATTCCTTTCCTGGGGCGGTCCGCATGTGAGCCAGTTTCTTTGTAGCGCTTGATGGTTTTCGTGACTGCACTTGGGGACACTTTCAAAGTTTTCCCAATTTTTCGGACTAACTGACCTTAATTTCTTAAAGTAATGATGGCCACTCGTTTTTCTTTACTTGGCTGCTTTTTTCTTGCCATAATACAAATTCTAACAGTCTTTTCAGTAGGACTATCAGCTGTGTATCCACCTGACTTCTCCACAACGCAACTGATGGTCCCAACCCCATTTATATGGCAAGAAATCCCACTTATTAAACCTGACAGGGCACACCTGTGAAGTGAAAACCATTTCAGGTGACTACCTCTTGAAGCTCATCAAGAGAATGCCAAGAGTGTGCAAAGCAGTAATCAAAGCAAAAGGTGGCTACTTTGAAGAACCTAGAATATGACATTTTTTTTATAGTTGTTTCACACTTTTCTGTTATGTATATAATTCCACATGTGTTAAGTCATAGTTTTGATGCCTTCAGTGTGAATCTACAATTTTCATAGTCATGAAAATAAAGAAATCTCTTTGAATGAGAAGGTGTGTCCAAACTTTTGGGCTGTACTGTGTGTGTGTGTGTGTGTGTGTGTGTGTATATATATATATATATATATATATATATATATATATATATATATATATATATATAGACACACACTTATGGGCATATAGATATCATTAGTCTTATATATTATATATATGCTACTATGGTCATAGAGATATCATTAGTCTCATCTATAGACTACCAGGGGCATACATACATATTTCGATCTGAATCTCCTGTATCACGTCCATATAGTATATGGAAGATGTGCATGTTAGTGATCCATTCAAGTATACTAGTATAAAGCTATAAAAAACTGCATCATATGTATGGTCCATCAGAAGATACCAGCATGTGTTAGTACATCAGCTGAGTTGTCTCATGGTGACTGCTTCCCCGTATAGATCTTCACTCCTGCAGAATGTGCGGGGCTGACCGGGCCATGCATCATTGCACTCACAAGGAAAGCTGCTGTGCTGTGCTGTCAGGCTGTCTCGCTGGATATCAGAGGTGCTAAACGCTTTGTCTCCTTGATGGTGACACATTCAGACTTTTATACCTCCGGTTCTTATTTCTGTATTTCACCCGAGAAAGTGCACCGCTAATGTCATACTAAGACAGTGAAATAAAGAAAACCAGCACTTGAGCTAAAATCCGCTTTAACTTCCAATATTTAAGTAAGTAAGTCTTGAACATCAGGTCATTAAAGGCGGCATAACCCGATCCTTCTCTCCCCGGCATCATATATTGGGGGGGTGAATCGGAAGCTCCCCGTACACATTAGACTCTTAGTCATACCTGCTATTCTTGACAAATTCAACCGACAATACACTGATGTGTATGGAGGCCTTTACTCCAGTTTTAATTGGGGATCGATGTGCCAGTTTCCATTGCCATGAGTTTTTGGCTGGCCACATTAGTGCATTGGCAGCTCTAATAAACTCGCCAAGAATGGTGGATTCGGCCAACAGTCTAATGGGGACAGTCTAATAAGCTCCTGACTCCGCCCCCCCCAATATGCACTTTTGGCCAAACCGACCGTGTACGTGTATGGGAGAGTTGGGAAGGAGTCTGGAGAGAGCTGTGGGCCTAATCGGCTATTGAATGTGTATTGGAAGTACTTGCCCGAATTCCCACTGCTCCACTGAGTTTTGCACTTTTTGCAGTTCACATGAGAAGTTTTTACGCTTCTGCCTTACGTTACATGTACCACTTCTCTGTGAGCTCTTCTCTCTCCGCAGGGCACTGTGTCACCCTCACGGTACAGGATCATGGAGTCAGAGGGTTATATCGAGGTCTTAGCTCATTGCTATACGGATCCATCCCCAAGTCCGCCGTAAGGTAAGGGGTCAGTGGCACATAAGGGGAGGAGTATACATATATATCAATGGGCTAATCTTACAGGGGTTGTCTCGCCCCAACTGCCCTGCCCTGTCCATGTATATCATATCATGGCACATGCATGTCACAGGGGTCCCCTGTTTGGGATCCTGCTTCATGTGCCACAGTGGAAAGCCACTCTGGACAACCCAGCACGTCCATTCATCACATGAACTGTCGCTTGTTGAATGGCCGCTATGCAATGCTCCATGGGAAATGTATGCCTAGGTGTTGCTCTCCCCATCGATCAGGTTTTATTGTATATATTTTTAAGTCGTTTTTATATTTAATATTTTATTATTTATAAAAAAAAAAAAAGTTACACACAGTTTCTCTAGATGACCATTATCAATGGTATAGCTAGGAGAGCACATGGGTTGTAACGCAGTGCTGTCTCCGTGATGTGTGCTTTTCAGATTCGGCACATTCGAGTTCCTCAGTAACTATGCAAGGAGTTCCTCAGGGAAATTGGATGGAAAGACCAGTTTTCTGTGTGGTTTAGGGGCTGGCGTTTCAGAGGCTGTTCTGATCGTATGTCCAATGGAAACTATTAAGGTATGTGCCATCCAAATAGTGAGCCGCTTCCTGCTGTGCACTGTATTTTAGTACTTTGTGCTCTAGAGCTGCTCTTCCTACTGAAATTGGGGACAGTAATTATTAACCAGAGTCATGCATTTTGGCGTTATCGAACTATGTGTATATCTTGACCTGTATAGTCTTGCGTACGTTACTCCCGTTGTCACACACCCTTTTTGCTTTATTACACAAGGGGATGGAAGTTCTATAAGTCATACATACATCTCAAGCATTTCGTTTTTTTTTTTTTTTAAGGATTGTCCCATGAAAAAAAGCCTCAAGTGGACGAGACTTATGCAAATATGCATGAAAGTGGGAAGGACTTAAAGGGTTTTTTCCCCGAACTTTTGATATAGATGACCTATCTTTAGGATGGGTCACCAATATTAGTACTTCCACCTAGGAGCAGGAGCCACAGCAACTGGAACTAACACAGTATATGGAGCCGGAAGCTCAGTTTTTTTTAGTGTACGGGAGCTAAGCTGCAGTAAGGCTTTGTTCACATCTCGGTGAATGTTTCCAGCAGGCTGTTCCGGCATTGCCAGATTCAACAGATCACCACCTAGTCCCTATTATGGGATAAATGTTGACCAGCCGACAGGCAGCATTTATGCTGGCATGACTACTACACAGTGTACGTCACTGTCTGCTTCCGGCTATGTACACCGGGGCAGATTTATACTTTACTGCATTAAGTATTTAAGACACTTTTCTAAACTTTTATGCTTCACTGGACAAGTGGGGAGGATGCAGTTTACAGAAAAGGGTATGGCTTAAATGCACCAAAATTTTGTACATTTTCTAAATAAAACTAAACCCAACAAATAGTTGGTGTAAACTTAGACTAGACAGTTTATAGGTGCGCCAAATTTCTCATCCAGCATCATCCACTGTGATAAATGTGGCACAATTTAGGACTGTCTGTCTGAGTTTACACCATCTTAATTTTAGACAGTATTAGTAAATCTGCCCCACGGTGTTAGTTCTGGTGGATGTGGCTCCTGCTAGCATCTGATTGGTGAGGTTGCCAGTTGTTGGACCCCCCACAATCTGATATTGAGGGCGTAGTCTAAAGATAGGTCATCTGTATTGAAGCCCTGGAATACCCCTTTGAGTGTTTGGCACATGGAGATGCAATTATTAGGAGACATTTCTATAGTAATTTAGGAATAGCCAAATAGCCTTTTGCCTTTGACTCCAAAAGCTGCAACATTTTTGTGCCACATATTTCAACCGCAACAAATTTATGGAAAGTGACATATTAAAAAATATTTGTGGTTTTTGGTACAGATTTGCCATGGATTTCACAGTATTCATCGAAAGGGGTGAAATCCATGGTGAAGATCCACAACCTATTGGCCGTAAGTCAATGCTGCAGCTATGTCGTGGATCTTCACCATGGATTTCACCTCTTTTGATACATACAGTCTGTGGCAAATCTGTACCAAAAACCACTTGTTAAAAATGTCTCTTTCAATGGATTTGTAGCAGGTGAAATCTGTGGCACAACAAGTCTGCAGCTTTTGCAGAAAACCACTCGCCATAAAATCACAGCTGACTTTATATGTTTTGGAGCAGTAGGATGAACATTGAACTTTATATAGTAATCCTAGAATCATGGTTGTTTAACCTCATTTGTTTCTTTGACAATGACAGGTGAAGTTCATACATGACCAGGCCGCCTCTTCACCCCGGTACCGTGGCTTCGTCCATGGAGTGCGGGAAATTATCAGAGAGCAAGGTGAGTTATGGCATATTTAAAGGATACGCCGTAAATATCCAATTGGTGTAGGCCTTACCTCTGGTATCTGCTCCTGTCTCCAGAATGGGGTCTTGCTGTGAATGAAGAGCAAGCTGTGCATGGGACTTCTGAAAGTATCAGAGCTGTTTTTGAAAGTCCCATAGCCGTGAGTAGAGAGGATACTGTGTATCTGCGTCATGCTCTTTATTCACATTGGGGCCCCACAGGTGGGATGGCATATCCTATTGCTATGGCATGAATGTCCAGAAGAGACAACCCCTATAAAACCAAGCAATTGTGGAAACAGATCCCTGGGAAAAAAATCCCTATCCCCATCCCTTCAATGGATTTTTATTTTTCTGTGTTACTATGATATGAATACTAATGTCCATGTGTCTATAATACCATACAGGGCTACGTGGGACATATCAAGGACTAACCCCCACTATTTTAAAGCAGGGCTCCAACCAGGCAATCCGGTTCTATGTCATGACCTCACTACGTAACTGGTACTTAGGTGAGTAGTATCCTGGTTACATATTCTGATTATCTGTGTAAGGCCTCTTGCATATGCCATATCCGTTTTGCGGTCCGCAAGTTGTTGTTCCTTCCACATTTTATTTGAAGACCCATTGTTTTCAAAGGGTCCTTGGTCCGCGTTTTGTGGACATAGTCTATCTTTTTTAAGGAAAGCACATACGGATGCGGAACGCACACAATGATCCGTATGTCAATTCCGCAAAAAGATAGAACATGTAATATACTCGTCCGCAAAATGCAGATCGTGGACCCATTGAAGTAAATGGGTACACAAAAAATGCGGATGCAACATGAACCGCATCCATATTTTGTGGATGCCCAATGTGCATGGGGCTACAAATCGGAAGCCCTTGCCTGCCGCAAAAGGTAGGACATATTATTTTATTTTACCGCAACTTGCGGATTGCCCGACCTATTGAAGTCCATGGGTCCGCACCACGATATTGGTTGTACACAGCTGGTGTTTTGCGGATCTGCAGTTTGTGGTCCGCAAAACAGACATCATTATGTGAATGCACCCTAATGGGCATAGATCAGGAGGGTACGGGTTCTTGCTGATGCGACCTGGCAGGTGTATGGAGACTTACTTTCAGGCAGTGCTTCATGGGAAAAAGTATGCAAATTACCTGATGTCAGCCAAACCAGAGACTCCTCTATAAAGAAGAGACAGCTGTTTGAGGTCAGTCCCCCTATACGTCACTAAAAGAATGTCTGTCTAAAAGTTCAACAGTATTTGGACCTTTCTCTGGAAGTCAACCATATTTTTGAAGATGCTTTGGGTTATCGTCTTCCTGTTTTTATGGCCTTTCCAATGTGGTGCTCCATGAATATTATGCAATGTCTGCTGCAGTATAAGGGTATAAGTGGCACCAGGAGGGCTGTACTGTCACATCGCACAGCCGATTCCCATCCGCACCGCTCCTATACAGACTAGCAGCACGATGTGTAACAGTACATGGCTTCTTAGGTGAATGGTGAAGTGGAGGGGGAGGCTCCCTGCTATGGACAAAGCGACAGCTGAGGGAGACACAAAGCTCAGTCGAGTGGCATCCAACAGAGCACTAATACATAGTGGGCCAAGTCAGTGATGAGGAGGCAGGCCATGAAGGGGCATCGATGGAGGCAGGGAAAGGCAGTGCAGGGCTGTGGACACAGGAGAGGGGCGTGAACATAGAGGCAGCCCCCCCTCTCTCTGCCACTCAATGCTTATGTCACTTCAACGTGCAGTGCAGCTCGGGGGGAGCATGTGACCCATCAACGTGACGCCCGCAAGACAACACACAAGGTCACATGACTGGTTTGTAAGGCTACTTTCACACTGCCGTTTCTGGGTCCGCCTGTTAGATCCGTTTCAAGGCTCTCACAAGCGGCCCCAAACGGATCAGTTCAGCCCCAATGCATTCTGAGTTGATAAGGATCCGTTCAGAATGCATCAGTTTGCCTTCGTTCAGCCTCCATTCCACTCTGGAGGCGGACACCAAAACGAAACTGACGAACCTGAGCCAAACGGATCCGTCCTGACTTACAATGTAAGTCAATGGGGACGGATCCGTTTTTACTGACCCAATATGGTGCAATTGAAAACGGATCCACCTCCCATTGACTTTTAGTGTCAGTCAAAACGGGTCCGTTTGCATTATCATGAACAAAAAATAAAATAAAAATCTTTGCATTACCATAAACAAAAAAAAAGTTTTTGTTTTTTTTTGTTCATGGTAATGCAAACGGATCCGTTCTGAATGGATACAAGCGTTTGCATTATAGGTGCGGATCCGTCTGTGCAGATACCAGACGGATCCGCACCGAACGCCAGTGTGAAAGTAGCCTAAAGTGAGCAAATGGAGCAGAATAGGCAATACAGCTATATTAGATATGTTAGTAAGGCCAGGGCATGTTTAATGGAACATAAAAGTTTAATCCCGGTGAACCCCTCTATGAAATTTTTGGGAGATTTTAAAATCAATCGGACAACCCCCTTTAAGACCATAATGGTGCATCTTCCCCTTTGTAATCTTATTAGAGAAAATGGCAGTATCTCGTGTGTCCAGACTACAGGCCACTTGGCTTCCGCTGAGAGAAGCCGATTTATATATTAGAATATCTGATATTTGACTTTCTTTTAAATATGATCCAATTGAGAATTTCTGAAAAAAATAATAATATAGGTTCAGCCGCACCACCTAGAACATAGGAGAGTGAAACGGGATTAAAAAGCAGCAGTCCGGACTTCTTAAAGTAAAGGCAATAACAAGAAAACCTGTAGCAATCAACCCTATTTCAATCGCCGCAGTTCACACTATGCAGAAAAACTGGGCCATGCAAGTCCGCACAGCTTCTTTTTCCTTTTGCTAATCAGAGACCTTCCAAAGAACAACTTGAAATGATGGTGCACAGCACATGGCTCTCTTCAGTAATCACCACCATGCTGTTTCCACCACAGAGAATCAAGCTGCAGGGAGCAGGGTAAAATGGCGCAGACTGCTCTCCAAAGGAAGAATAAAACTCATTTCTTATACAAGAGTGATAAAAACATTTGCCATTACCATCAGCACATCTCTCCACCCAGTCGAAGTTTCGTCCCCTTTTGGGCTTGTGTATGATGTGGCATACTAGTGCAGTTTATACTCTTCCCTGCACAAACAGTGACTGTATAGCAATAAACTGCATTCAAGTAAAAACTTCCCAGAGTCTTATATTTATAGTCTTATCACACGTGCCAAAATAAATAAAAAATACAATGGAATGGAATCTCTTTATGTATATAAATAAATAATAACATAAATAAGAATATTATACAATAATAAATAAAGTGCACGTTTCTGTGCGGATTTCCATGAGCCCATTATTTTCTCCATAGTGTGAACTGCAGTGGTTGTGAGTACTGAAGATGCTTCAGCTCTGAAATACGGTTGATTCTTGATATTGGCAATAGAAAATGTCATATTTTCCAACAGCAGACCAAATATAGCTGGGAACTATTGTATATATATATTTTTTTTTACGGAAACAAACCCATTGTTGATCAGTCCTTGATATTCTGGGACTCTTCTTGTAAAGCAGACCACTTTGTAGGACATCCGGTGTTGGCAGCTCCCAGACGCCAGTTATTTGCTATTGTCCATTAAGTAACCAGTGTTCTGATTTCAGGTGACGATCCTCATAGAACGATGAATCCAATTGTCACAGGAATGTTTGGTGCCATTGCTGGGGCTGCCAGTGTCTTTGGTAATACACCGCTAGATGTCATCAAGACCAGGATGCAGGTAATTTTATCAGTGCACGTCTTTGGATACTGGATAGCATCATATCTTGAGTTCACATCACCGTTTAGCTTTCTGTTCTGATCCATCAGAAGAACCGAAAAATAAAGCTCAAAATCAGATCTGTTATGTTGAGCTTCAGTTATGATCAGTTTGTGTCACTTCCGTCAGAGATCAGTTATTTTTACATGCAGGACTTTTCAGACTATCAGTTATTTTCTTTCTTTTTCTGTTTTGTCCTGAGGTCTGTGATATAATTAATCAGGAGGATGCCTGCCACCACTGGCCAGGTAGAGAAGTTCCTGATGCTTCCAGTATAAACACAGAGAGCATCTGATCAATATGTACCTGGCCAGCGGCAGTGAGGAGAGTTCAGGTGCCCCCCTCCCCCAGGCATCATCCCACCAGGAATTTTTCCTGTAGGATCTATGGACAATTTACCCTGCCTGCCTATAAATTTCCTGCATGGTTGGAGTTGCATGTGCCACTGCAGTCAATGACTGGACTCAGTGGTGCAGTGTTCCCAAGCGGCTTCAGACCCAGCAGTGACGTGCTGCTTGAGAACACATTACCTGGAGCGGTGTACATTATCCCATATATGCAAGACATTTACATGAGGAGACTGGAAGTACAGTGAAGACTGCCCGGGACCCACAGCACAGGAGGCGCCGGCCTCTACATAACGAAGGCGCTGGCTGTGCGACTTGCTTAAATCTATGCCAGCTACCTTGCATTCCTAGGGTAGATCCTGAGCATGTGAATAGTTGCAGTGCAGGTAGGAGAGCACTCTCTGACCACCTCTGTCATCATTTTGTGACCAGGACAGATTTCCATCCTTTTTCCATTCAATGATTTATGAGCAGAGATCTTGAAACCATGAGAAATGAATGCAGAAAGCATATTAGAAGATTACACAACTTTTCATTATGCAGTGAAGAATCCAAAAAGCTCTTTGACGTATTGTCACATTTGAGAAAACTTTAAACGTGAGACATCATGCAGAACTTCCAGTCTTTTGTATCCGATCCATTAAAGCAAAAATTTAATGAAAAACAATGCAGCTCTGTATAAACGCCTTTCAGCTCCACTTATAACACTTGATATCACTGCTGAACAATGTAGCCGACTATGAACCCGTATATCATATATTTGGTATAGTAGACCATACACCATGTAGCCGTGACTTCTTTTGGAACGGATCCTGAGAAATCCTATGGACTTGTAATCAGGTTTTTTTTGCTGTTCCGATAAGTTTGAGTGCAAGTTTGAACCCCTGACAGAAACCTAAAATCAGTAATGTGAACAGAGCCTTAAAGTGGTTTTCCGTGATTTTGATATTGATGGCCTATGATCGGTGGGGTCTGACTCCCGGCACCCCAGCTGTTTGAAGAAGCGGTGGCACTAAAGTGAGTGCTGCAGCCTCCGTCACCTAGGAGCAGCTCAGTCCCATTTGAGGAAGATGGGCCTGAGATGCAATACCAAAGATAGCCACTATACAGTGTTTGGCGCTGTGCTTGGTCTGCTGTAAGGAGCCCACAGGGCTCACCAGAGCTCAAAGGCGGGAGTCCCAGGGTTCATACCTTTTTGAGGATAAGCCTGCTGGTTAACATGCTGATGGTGTTGACCATGCACTTGCTTCCTATGTAATGTATTATGTGGTCTTTTCTGATCACCAGGGTTTGGAGGCTCACAAATATAAGAACACTTTAGACTGTGCAAGCCAAATACTTCGCAATGAGGGACCCCTGGCGTAAGTAACAAATTCATCCTTTTTCCTGATTAGTAAGTACATAATAGAATGTGGCAGTGAATCATAATTAACCATATATGAATATAATTTTACCCTTCTGTATAGTAGGTGTCATCAAAGTGTGTTCCATAGATGCATTATATGAGATGTATAACAAAGTACAATTACAAGAATTTTTATTAAAAGCTGATCCATGAACGCAGACTCCATCGCTAGAACAGCCGCCTCCTGAATACCAATTGTCTGGATACGTCAACAGTATCTGATTGGTGGGGGTGACACCCAGGACCCCCGCCGATCAGCTGCTTGAGAAGTTACCAGCGCTCCTGTGAGTGCCGCGGCCTTCTCTCTGCTTTTCCTAGGCCAGCGACATGTTCATCGATTATGTGGCCTAGAAGCAGCTTAGCCCTAGAGGATTGGTCATCCGTAAAACCCTTTTAATACAAGGCACTTACTAATCTATTGTGATTGTCCATATTGCCTCCTTTGCTGGCTGGATTTATCTTTCCATCACATTATACACTTCTCATTTTTCCACGGTTATGATCACCCTGTAATCCAGCAGGAAAAAGTACCAGCCTATGCGCGCCACCAGAGAGGCCGGCGCCTTTTCCTATAGTGTGCAAGCACGACCATTGCTGCTGGATTGCAGAGTGATTGTAACTACTGGAAACAAGCACTGTATAATCTGATGGAAAAATGAATCCAGCCAGCAAAGGAGGCAATATAGACAATCACAATACATTAGTAAGTGCCTTGTATTAAATTTTTTTATATGATAAATTACCCTTGCTGAAGTGAGACAACCCCTGTAAGGATACTCTAGCATGAAAAAAACAATGCAAAGGAATTCTAGATACATGAGGTCCTCATTGTAGCCATCTAGCTTTTAGACCAAATATTGCATCCTAGGTATATCTAAGATTTTATGTTTATTTACCCAATTGTCTCGCATCCCTGACAGTGTAATTGTTTCACACGTCCTCCATAGTGTTTTATCTCTGCCGGTGTCTATTTTGAGGCTTATCAGCACCCTACATATCAGAGATATATAGATATATATAGATAGATTATAATTAATGTCCAATCCTTCCTCCTTAGGTTCTACAAGGGCACAGTGCCACGTTTGGGCAGGGTGTGTCTGGATGTTGCCATCGTCTTTGTCATCTATGAAGAAGTAGTTAAAGTTCTTAACAAAGTTTGGAAGACCTCCTAACATCACGTGACTTGAAGAGCTGCGCTCAGCCGTGTGGCAGGACGTTTTCTATCTTAATTTTACCCCCAACTTGACTGGATTGTAAATTATCACAAAATGTCATTTTAACCTGTTCCTATTGTATGGTAAATGTGTGTGTTAATGTCTGGACTTGCCTTAAATCTGCCAGATATCTTGCAGTCATTGTCAGATACCTTACTGTGGGATTAGCTACTGTAAAACTAGACTCGAAATAATGTTTGTGGATCTGATCCAGTCACGTGGCAGAGGCACATATGCTGGGTGGGTTTATCAGGTGCCACCTATCAATCCACCAGAGGGTTCTGGCAGCAGCTTTCTCCTATCTCCCTACTGAAATCACAGATGTGCTTGGCAGAGCTGAACGTATAGTATATTAGGAAGTCAGAGAGAGCTGTCGGCTGACTCGGTATGGGCACCTTAGTGCAGCTTAAAGGGTAATTGTCTTTTTTTATTTTTTATTTGCTAGTTTATTAGAGCTAGGCATGTATACCTGAGTTAGTCTGTCAATGATTGTCAAAAGATCTGTAATTACCTTATAATAACAGCTTTCATTAATGTCTCCTGTACCTTTCCACTGCTCCCTTTAAAAGACTGTTGCTATGGCTTGTCTGTCTTCCTTTTAGTATAAACAGAAGACAGAGGGGCGGTCCTTCACTCTGCATGCCTGCATTAGGCTTCGGAGTGAGGAGGCGGGTCTCTCAGTAATCCAATCTGATTGGCTGGCAGGGAGCTGCTGGCTACAGCAAGTGTGTATGGGAGGTGAGGGAAAGCAGTTTTGGCCTCAGAACTGTCAGAGGAGCCATCTTGAGAAGATCCTCATAATGTAGGATTCAAAACAGGGGGAAAACTCAAGGAAAACAGTGGTATGTGAAGAAACTAAAGATTGCTTTATGCATAATGCTGCTGCAACAGTAACGTATGCTAAAATAGATTTTTTTTTAATGAAAACATGACTGTTACCATTTAAGTCATTAACAGTTTTTAATAATCCTATGATTTTTTAATCACACACATGACCACATGAATGTACTTCTATATTCCACATTGAAGCAAACATACATGAATCCTGATCTAAAATAGCTAACAAATAACGGATCCCCTCAGATGTGCAAATAGTAAGCTACAGCTGAGGTGACTACATGTGTCCGGTGTTATACTGAACAACAGCAAATATTGAAGTAATTCTGGATAGGTTTATGATTTTAATGCAACAGTTTATTTTTTTTCTTTGCTCTGTCATATTTAAGGCTACTTTCACACTTGTGTTTTGGGCGGATCCGTCACGGATCTGTTTGTATTATCTGTAACATAGCCAAGACGGATCCATTGTGAACTCCATTAAAAATCAATGGGAGACGGATCCGTTTTCTATTGTACCAGATTGTGTCAGAGAAAACTGACTTACATTGTGTGCCAGGACGGATCCGTTTGGCTCACTTTCGTCTTGTGTCTGCCTCCAGAGCGGAATGGAGACTGATCGGACGCAAAATGATGCATTCTGAGCGGATCCTTTTCCATTCCGAATGCATTAGGGCAAAACTGATCCGTTTTGGACCGCTTGTGAGAGCCCTGAACGGATCTCACAAACGGAAAGCCAAAACGCCAGTGTGAAAGTAGCCTTAGTTGTTTTTTATCATGTGAATATCCATCTTTTATTTGCGACCATTATATTAGCTCCATGTGTAGCAAAAACCGACCGTCCCAAAAATCCAGTTTGATAAACATGCAGCTCCTTAAAATTAAGTTAAAATTTAGGAAAGACATGAAGGGTCACTGAGTTTTTGTAAAAAAGGGGTTCAAAATTGATATGTCATAGAGACATCAAAAGATTTGATCAGTGGGGTCTGAGCACTGAGATCCACATCGATGGCTAGAATGAGACGAGAGAAGAGCTCGCATATCACGCTCTCTCTTCTCGATGCAGGGGACAGAATTGAGGTGGGCTCACAGGCTTTCTGTTCAGTGCGTCTCGCTTCCTTTCCCGCAGCGAGAAAAGAGCACAATATGCAAGCGCTTCTCTCTCCTCGTTCTAGGCATTGGTGGGAGTCTCGGCAGTCAAACCTCCACTGATCAAAACTTTTGACGTATCAAAAAGTTTTACAAAACGTCAGTGACCATTTTAAAGAAGAAAATACCGTTTGTTAGATTTTTGCCTCCAGAAACATGACGGCGCTGTGTCTGGTATTGCAGCTTATCCGCAGGGAAGTGAACTTCAAAACTGAAAACAGCCCATGGACCAATGTACAGATTAGGCTACTTTCACACTTGCGTTCGGGGTTCCGTTTGAAGGCTCTCACAAGCGGCCCCGAACGGATCCGTCCAGCCCCAATGCATTCTGAGTGGATGCGGATCCGCTCAGAATGCATCAGTCTGGCACCGTTTGGCCTCCGTTCCGCTCAGCAGGCGGACACCCGAACGCAGCTTGCAGTGTTCGGGTGTCCGCTTGGCCGTGCGGAGCCAAACGGATCTGTTTGACATTGACACGATATGATGCAATTTCAAACGGATCCGTCCCCCATTGACTTTCAATGCAAAGTCTGGACAGATCCGTCTGACTAACTTTCAGACTTAGATTTTTTTTCTGAAATATAAAGCAGACTGATCCGTTCTGAACGGATACCATTGTTTGCATTATAGGAGCTCCGAACGCAAGTGGGAAAGTAGCCTAATCTGTAACAGAAGAAAAGTAGACCCCTTTTTTCTAACCCTGGAAATCCCTTGATCTCCTCTTTTATGGATGAATTTCTTCTTCAGCGATCCCCGGCTGTTTTCTGTACAAATCTCACAGAGCCCATTCTGCCTCCATTAAGAATGATAAGGTGACATACATAGCCCCCTCAGCACTGCACAGCGGGCAACATAAGCATTAAAATACGCCACTCTTGTGTGAAAAAGCTGTAAATTGCGCATTTGCAACTTTTTCAGTGGCACTTTCACAATTCTTATTATTTTTTTTTGCACAAATGTCTCTTCTCTGCCTGCATCACTACTTTCCCGAAAAAGTTGCACTTCTGGCAGCTCCGCCACATTTATAATCTTCTATGCCTGTTTTCTGGTGAAGAACACGGAAATCTAGCTTTCAGTTCAGATGCAGCGTGCCTGGTTATGCTAGCTGGGCTAAGGTAAATCTGCCCAAATGTATTCATTTTGGCATTATTGCTCCTTTTTAATAATCTGCCTGATTTCTAACTGGAGGAAGGAGGGTACAGTACATCCTGCAAATAAACTGCTGAGGCTATTCAACCATTAGGTAGCATTCCTGCAAAATAATCTTCCAGAAACAATCCCGCACTTGTCCATAGGTTGTGTCTGGCACTGCATCTCGGCTCCATTGAAATGAATGGGGCTTAGCTGCAATACCACACATAACCTATGGACAGGTGTGGCGCTGTTTCTGGAAGATAGCCATGTTTTTCTAATCCTGGATGGTTGATCTGACTACTCACAAGAACTGGGGTCCCATGTCGCCAGTTTGCATGGAGTATTGGCCGTAATTGTGCACTTCTGCTCTATTCACTGTCCATGGCATTGAGAGGGATAGCCAAGCACTGTATTTGACTAGCTCCGTCAATCCCATAGGCAGTGAATGAAGAGGTAGTGTGTATGCATGACCACCACTGCATTCAAATAGATTGACACAAGACCCCTGCTCTTCCTGTGGTTGGTGGGGGTCCCAGCAATCAAACACTTATTACATATCTTGTGAATAGGTTGCTATGGCAGGACAACCATTTTAAAGGGCATCTGTCAGCAGTTCCATAGGTACATATCTGCTGACAGATGCCCTTTTAAGTGTCCAGTGTTGTATCTACTTACTGGAGGCAACCATAATGTTACATACATTATATCCTGTTTCCTATATGGCTGCCTCCATTGTATGTGACCCCCCCCCCCCCCCCTGTAGCACCTTACTCTTGTTTGCCTTATCTTTCCTAACTCTGTGCCAGTCATGCATTTTATCTACGTATGTGACTTTGTGGCTATTTGCCAAATGTAATCGCTCCTGATGTGACGGATGTCCTTACACTCCATGTCTGTATAAATAAACCCTGTGCTAGAAAGGCTCTGTGTGTATTTTGTGTCCATCTTGGTATCAAAGGGGGCATTTATTTTTTAATTTGAAGCTATTGTTAAAGTGACTCTGTATTTCTGTGGGGGGGTTTGAGTGCTGAGACCCCCAGCAATCGATAGAACGAAGAGAAAGAAGTGCGCAGACAGATCGCTCCCTAGTCTGGTTGCTGACGATGGGCTCAATAAAAGGTCTATGAGACTGTCTCCTGCAGTGGGGTGAGACTGCAATTGCTGGAGGTCTCAGTACATTTTTTTTTTCTGTACAGGCACACATCAAACATGTCTCCTCGTTTTACAGTTACTTTGTAGTTGCTTTTGTTGCATTCTCTTTGTGCTAGGGTTGACAAGATGTGGCCAGCGAACCAGATCATAGACGTCTATGGAGCATGACGGATGGAGATGTGAGCATGACGTGTCCCACATATGCCGCACATCCAGAGTCCTAACTCTTTTTGGCCTTGACCAAGAATAACACAAAAATGTAAGACTATGGGGGTCATTTCTCAAACTGGTGTAAAATAGAATTGGCTTAGTTGCCCATAGCAACCAATCAGATTCCACCTTTCATTTCCCAAAGGAATGAAAGGTGGAATCTGATTGGTTGCCATGAGCAACTGAGCCAGTTCTACTTTACACCATTTTAGAGCCTCTGGTGCAGGTTCCGTAGATTTCACCGAAAAAATAGCGCTGCCAAACTATAGAATCTAACTGACCCCACTATAAGTCAACTGGGTCAAGCAGGCGCCAGTGGTATCCTTTTTACGACTGTTCCAGCCATACGTTGCAGTTTCAGTTCTAAGCAGAAACTAGGAGATAATTGTAATCCAATCCTAACAAGTGTCTAAAAAAATCAAACCAGAACTCACAATCCGCAGTACATTCTAAAGGCCACTAGATGGCAGAGTCTCTTCACAAATGAATTCCGGTATATGAGCCGTCCCTTTCATGAGGTGTGTGTTTTGGCTTGTAAGGGGGTGTACAAAAGGTATTGTTTAGTAAGCCGCTTAGATTCAAGTAAGGTCCTGATTCGTGGATTAGGTTTCCTCTAAAAAGCACTTCTAGGGAGAACTGCACCCGATATACATCAGGATAGAAAGCAAACACTGCATGTTGGTCTTATTTATGCTGTATCTGCATACACAGGGGATCTAACTTTTATGCTGTGTGTGGCCTGACTACGGGATTGCCTACCCATGTGTATGAATTTATATTGATCTATTGAAAGACCCATAACTACCTGACACTGTATCTATTGATGAGCTGATTCATTGTATTAGTATCTGTACGCAAGGTTTCATTTTCTATATTGCGTGATCCGTCTCGCATCTTGTGCAGTAGAATCTCCTCATTGGAGATGTTACCACAGTAAATATAGAATATTTTTTTTTTTTTTTTTTGTCATATTGATGTGGTTGCTATTATGCAAGTTTTGTAATTGCACCAGTCTATGAGCCTTTCACTTTAACCACCTCAGCTCCCCTAGCTTAAACCCCCTTAATAACCAGACCACTTTTTAAAATTCTGCACTACACTACTTTCATAGTTCTTATCCTCTCTGTAGCATGGGAAGTGTCCCATGTCAGTCAGTGTCTCACCACAAATAACAGTGATTCAATCACTAAATCACTGTTATTTGTGGTGAGACACTGACTGACATGGGACACTTCCCATGCTACAGAGAGGATAAGAATTACCCACTATCCTGATTGATGATACAACGTTGAAACCACCTTGATCTCTATTGCCCTTGAATACATGTGCGAAGTCCCCTGATGATGTCTGGAAAGAAAGACAGAAACATGGCATGTAGGGCGTTGTAATTAGGGCTTTATAGAACACTAGACCCATACTGAGGGAAAGGTTCGGTGTGGGGTCGCCCCTGTCGGGGCGGGTGCTCCATGTGTGGTAGGCAGGCTACCAGAACAGCCCCTTACCCCTAGGTAGGCAGGAAAGCCATAATAGGGTGTATTAGGAGCGGATATAGTGCCAATCACGACATAAGCACCCTGGTCACACTGGTCACAGGCACTACCAACTGCCAGGAACTTCCTCCACGGTCGTGGATCCTGCTCAGATGAGGTGAGATCCACCCTTTTTTCATTCACTAGCATATTATGTGATATAGTGGGAGTAATTTGTTGTCACTGTTGTCTCTCACCCAGTGTGAAATATTATTTTAAATTACCTAGTAAAGGTTCCGTTTTATAAATTCCCGCTTACAAAATGTATCTGTTATATTTGGGTGTAATTTGATACCACTGCACACCTACCTGAAGTGGTGGTATAATTAATTTTATTATTTCTATTTATTTATTTTTGGCACAAGTTAGCGGAAAATGATTTTGTAAGAGAAAAAAAAAAAAAAAAATTCTGCTAACTTGTGCCCAAAAAAAAATATATTCTAGGAACTCACTATGCCCCTCATGGAATACCTTGGGGTGTTTCTTTCCAAAATGGGGTCACTTGTGGGGTATTTATACTGCCCTGGTATTTTAGTGGCCCTACAGCGTGAGAAGAAGTCTGGAATATAAATGTCTAAAATTTTTATGCATTTGGATTCCGTGAGGGGTATGGTGAGTTCATGTGAGATTTTATTTTTTGTCACAAGTTAGTGGAATATGAGACTTTGTAAGAAAAAATAAATAAATAAAATTTCCGCTAACTTGTGCCCAAAAATTCTTCAATGATCTCACCATGCCCCTCAAAAGTGATCTTTTTATAGCGCCGCAGCGATTTTACGGTGTTTTTGCAGTGATAAGAAAAAAAAATTCTGTCACTGCGGTGGGGCGGACTGAACGCAAGTGTGCGCACAAGATCAGGCCTGATCGGGCGAACACTGCGTTTTTTGTAGAGCCTATAGAACATGTTCTATTCTTGTCTGCAATTGCGGACAAGTAAAGGCATTTTCTATATAGTTCTGGGAATGTGCGTATCCGCAAAATGCGTAAAGCACATTGCCGGTGTCCGTGTTTTGCGGATCCGCAAAACACATACGGACGTCTGAATGGAGCCTTACAGGGGGGGGTGATCAATGACAGGGGGGTGATCAGGGAGTCTATATGGGGTGATCAGGGGTTAATAAGTGACAGGGGGTGGGGAGTGTAGTGGTGATTGGTGCTACTTACAGAGCTGCCTGTGTCCTCAGGTGGTCGATCCAAGCAAAAGGGACCACCAGAGGACCAGGTAGCAGGTATATCGGATGCTGTTAACAAAACAGCGTCTGATATACCTTTCAAGGGTTAAAAAAAGATCGCATCTACAGCCTGCCAGCGAATGATCGCCGCTGGCAGGCTGTAGATGCACTCGTTTACCTCCTGTTCCTGTGAACAAGCGCTCCTGTGTGCGCGCGTTCACAGGAAATCTTGCGTCTCGCGAGATGGCGCGTCAAGGAGGAAGAAATCGACCGCCTCCGGACCGCAATCCTGCGTTAGGCAGTCCGGAGGCGGTTAAAGGGGTTGCAAAAGTTAGTATTTTACTAAATTGTCCTGAGACTTGTAAAATAATGGGGGGGGAAAAAAGCCCTTCCCTTCCTGTGCCCGCTCCAGTCCAGCACCACGGCCGATCCAGCATCATCTTCCCTGTGCTGCAGCCGGTGACACACTGGGGGAGATTTATCAAAACTGGTGCAAAGGAAAACTGGCTTAGTTGTCCATAGCAACCAATCAGATTGATCCTTTAATTTTTCAAAAGAGCTCTGAAAAATGAAAGGTGGAATCTGATTGGTTGCCATGGGCAAGTTAAGGCCCTATTCTACTGGAAGATAATCGCTAAGATCGTTGCTAACAAGCGTTTGTATGAATGCTTGTTAGTGATGATCTGGCAGTGTAATACTGCCCCCGATTACCCGATGAACAAGCAGATGATCAATCGAATCTTTCAAGATCGTGCCTTGTAATCAGCACTCTGCTGCAAGGAAACAATGATTCAGTATGGGGACGAGCAATGGCATTAGCGATCACCCCTCCCCATACTGAGGAGGAGATTGCTGCATGTAATAGCAGCGGTCTCTTATGCTAGCGAGCAGGCAATTGCCGGGAAGGCACAGTTCCCATCCCGACAATCGCCTGCTTAATAAGCAGGTGCAATAGAGCCTTTAGTCAGTCTTCCTTTGCACCAGTTTTCCATTGTTTACAGTGCTGATGTTCCATATACCTCTGCAGTCAATCACTGACCTCAGCAGTGCAAGGCCTCTTGCACACGGCCGTAGTGCTCCCGTGGCCGTATTGCGGGCCGCATGCAGCGGTTACTCAATACACGGGGCACCGGCTGTGTGCGATCCATTCACTTGAATGGGTCCTTAAATCCGGAGGTGTGGAACGGAAGCACGGAACCCCACAGAAGCACTATGAAGTGCTTCCGTTCCGCAAAAAAATAGAACTTGTTCAATCTTTTTGCGGAACGGACAGATCACGGTCCCATTCAAGTTGAATGGATCTGGATTTGTCCCAGCCGCCGCAGGACGTTGCCCATGCATTGGGGGCCACGAATTGCGGTCCCCAATGCACAGAACAGAACCAATACGTTTGTGTGCAAGAGGCCTAAGGCTTTATTCACACGTCAGTGTTTATCATTATTGATTGTGAGACAAAACCAGGATCCACTCCTGGTTTTGGCTCAAAATCACTGATGGAAATCACTGAGCAAACACTGACCGTGTGAATAGGTTCTAAGGCATGAGAGTGCTGACGCCGATGATTGGCTTTAGCGTTATACTGTATGTCACTGCTGCAGCTCCCAGCACTTTAAAGAAGAAAATAACTCAGCCAACCCCTTTTAGTTGGAAAGGTTATTTTGCATTATGTTAAATAGTAGTAAAAGGGTTTTCCAAGATATTTTTTTTTTTTTTTTTTTTTTTTTTTTAACTGATGACCTATCCTCTGTATAGGCCAGGCATCCTCAAACTGCAGCCCTCCAGCTGTTGCAAAACTACAACTCCCAGCATGCCTGAACAGCCTACAGGTATCAGCCTACAGCAGAGCATTGTGGGAGTTGTAGTTTTACAACAGCTGGAGGGCCACAGTTTGAGGATGCCTAGTATAGGCTATCAGTATCTGATCTGTGGGGTCAAACAGCCAGGACACCATCTGATCACCAGCACCACGGCCTACTCTCTGCTCACCATGCGCAGTGCAGTACATTGTATAGCGGCTCAGCCCCATTCACTTCAATGGCAACTGAGCTGCTCCTAGGCCACGTGTACCAGGACCCACAGAGGAAACTGGGTAGCTGTCATTTGAACACTGCTCCATTCTCCTTTCCCAACACTGTAATGGAACAACAATTGGATCACACAAATATAAGGACATCATGACATGTTTGGTGCTGCAATCCTTCACTGTTAAGTGTTCTGTGGTTTCGTTGAGTCATTTAACACCTAGAACATTACTTTTCTTAGATTGAATCCCTATCTGTTAATACCATAACGTTTTAGGTCCAAAATTCTGTGCTTATTAATTTCTTAGTCAATATAGCACTCAGAGGTTGGCTTTCTGATACAGAGCTCCACATTTCCTTCATAGACCTAAACCTAAATTTCCGGTTACCTGCGGCCACCACTAGAGGGAGCCGTTATATCAAAAAGTTCAATGTGGAAACAGTGTGCAGTGAGCTCACTATAGTGATGACTGAAGGCTGTCGGCATTGAGCTGTATGCAATAGGGCAGCCATAGAATTGTAAACAGCCTTATTGTATCTCCATATGGATTTAATTTCATATGAAGGCATACAAAATCCGCCATAAAATTGTTGGTCCAGGGAATGCCCTATTACTGAGCTATTCTGCCTTTGGAAGGAATATTTCTAATATGCAGAACAATACGGAGCACCATACTGTGGCTGTACAGGAATGTAACAAGGCATAGTCTCCAAATACTGGGAATGGTGAACCACAACCCAACCTGACAGTGGCATTTTTTTTAAGGTGACCTGTCGTGGTGCCTGATCTGCAGGGTATATATTTTCAATATAACTTGTAATTCAATAACTTATACAGAATCTTTCCTCACAAATCTATATTCCAATCTTCTCAGCTCCTCCTGTTCTATACCACGCTGCCCACATATGATTGCATTTACTACATGGCAGGTTCCCTTATATAAGACCTCTTGTCCCACATATAAATATTTATCACTCAGAACATCACAAGTCTTCAACTGGAACCATTAAAAAAAAATATTGCTCCTGTGTGTAGATATTGCTGTCATATACTTGTTATGACGCCCTCTTGCCGTGATTTTGAATGTCCACTGCTGGGGTCACTCCTGTTCAGTAGATCAGTTCAGACCACCTGGATTCTCTTGTACACGGCTGGTGGAGTGAGTCTTGCTATTGTGCTGGTCGGCCAAAGAGACTGCTGTAGAAGCAGTTGCTGTTCATAGAGAAAATTGAAACAACACCAGAGGGCGCCATAATAAGTATGTAATGGCAATAGCTAAACACGTCTTATTGAAAACTTACGTTGAGTAAATTAATATTTAGAGTACAACTCCTTCAGAACTGGCCTATTTTGGGACTTTAGGACAAAGTAACTTTTTAGTTTTCAATCATTGCATTCCAAAAGCTATAACCTCCTTATTTTTTCCATCAACATAGATGTATGGGGGCTATTTTTTTTTTTACTGGATGAGTTGTATTTTTCTTTGGCACAGTTTTAAGGTACATTAAATTTTTCTGAAGCAGAATAGAAAAAAATTATACATTTTGCGACATTCAGAATGTGTCATAAGTACTGTGTTAAAGCGAAAGCAAACAATGCACTCTGCAAACTTGGCATATACTGTAAGCTTATGCTATATTCATTAAATAAAATGAATGTAAGGTACTTGGCAAATATGCTTTGATCAAAATCATTTGTGCCCATCCACCACGGCAAGGTGACCTCTGTAGGACAGAACCGTACTCTATAATGTCTCCTCTCCTTGTCTTAACTGACCTCGAATGAATTCAAGGAGAACAGAAAAGTCAAGAATGCTTTAAAAAAAAAAAAAAAGTGTTAATAGTTTAAATTGATTCTGCAACAGGACAACAACCCCATCCATAGCTCCTAATGACATTGGCTGTATCTTCAGGGTTAAGAAGAACAAGTCCTGGTCCAAGGAGTCCTGGAAGTGATGATATGGCTCCTACAGAGCCCTAATCCCAAAATCATCCAGTCTGTCTGGGATTACATTAAGGCACCCTGCACACGTGGTCGTGCTAGTGCCCGCAAAATGCAGGCTGCATTGCACGAACACAGTCCGTGGGGCAGGCGCAGCTGATCGCGGACCCATTCACTTTAATGGGTCCACGATCCGGCCGTTCCGCAAAAAGATAGGACATGTCATGTCCTATCTTTTTGCAGAACGGAAGTACAGGACGAAACCCCGTTCCGTGCTTCCGTTCTACACCATTCTGCATCTCCGGATTTGCAGACCCATTGAAGTGAATGGGTCCGCATCAGTGATGTGGAATGCCTACGGAACGGCACCCGTGTATTGCGGATCCGCAAATGCGGTCTGCAATACGGTAACAGGAAGCACACGTTTGTGTGCAGGGGGCCTAAGAGACAGAAGGATTTGAGCAAGGCTACATCCACAGATCTGTGGTTAGTTCTCCAAGATGTTTGGAACAACCTTCCTTCAAGGTTTCTTAAAAAAAAAAAACTGTGTCCAGAAGAATTGATTTCTCTTGTTCAGTCACTTTGTATTTTGTTAATTGATAAATACAAACTATTGACACTTTTTTTTTAAAGCATTCTTATTTTGCAGTATTTTTCCCACATCTGCTTAAAAGTTTTGCACACTCGTACTGTATGTTCTGAACCTATAAGATACCTTTCCTTGTGCTAATAGGCCTGAATGAATTCAGGGAGAGCAGGCTCCAGCTACACTCTAACATTGAAATTGCAATGCCAAGGAGGACAAACCGTAACGCTGGGTTCACACCTGAGCGTTTTACAGCGCGTTCCTACGCGCTGTAAAACGCACAACAGGCAAGAACCAATGATTCCCTATGGGAATGGTTCTCACCTGGGCGTTTTACAGCGCGTACGATCGCGCTGTAAAACGCCCGACGCTCAAACAAGTGCTTGAGCTTTTTTTGGGGCGTTTGTCGCGCGTTCCCGCACATAGAAATTCGGGAACGCGCGACAATGTGTGAACGCCAATCTCTGTATGTGCGATTGTAAACGCCCGTACAATCGCGCATACAGAGCGCTCGTTTCCGAACGCTCAGGTCTGAACCCAGCGTAAGGGTCTTAAAAATTGAGGAAGTAGCAGATGTCGCTAAGATCTGTAGATGATCAAATTTTCTGTCGCCTATCTCCATTCTGTGGCATCTGGAAGGGCATAAAAGCCAAACTGAAAGAAAGCAAAAGTCAGATCAAGTCATGTGGCATGATTGTGCGATGCCTCCTGTTCATCGACCTGGCAGTTATTGGCACTTGTCGCAAAATGAGAGGGAAGAACTCTCTGAGCTGAGAGACCTTTGTTCATCACTCCAGCAGATGGCTACAAGCCTATGCCGAGAGGGTTCAGCACTGTTCAACACTGTGTCTCCAGGTGGTTGGGAGAATGACAGCAAGAGATGAAGTGAGACAACCCCTTCAATTCAAGGGTTTACTTACTTTTTTTTCCCCCTCCCAGCACTGTGGATGTTTTTACTCAACATGTCCAATAAAAGACATACATATTTGTATGCTATTAGTTTAGATTGCATTTGTCTATAATCGTGACCTGGATAATAATCAGACCACATTTTATTAGTAATCAGTGCAGAAATCCAGGTAACTCCAGTGGGTTCACTTACTATTTTTTTTTTTTTAAATAAGTGTGAAGAGTGAACTTCACTAAAATAGAGAAACGACCCACTGTCTTTTGAATATTGCACTCCACCTAAGTAATGGTATCTGAAGAAGAACAATTCTTAAAAATGACTCATGCAGAAGACACATATTCCTATGTAGGCAAGTCTCTATTTACCCAAGACACACGTTCTGCTAAGTGGAAACATGGAGCAAAGTTCATTCTTTGTTCTTTTTGGAAATGATGTCATTATGTGTACCTGACCTCTCTGCTCTGAAAAAAGAAAAAAAGTCTTTTTTTACTTACTGAGTTATCTAGTGCCCCTGCTGAGTGTGATCTCTGATCATCATGACGTGACTGATTTGTATCTGTAATCCATATAAGACTACATGGTTCATTCACACTGGCATGTTTCTGCCATTGTATTCCTAGGATAGTTTTCTAGGCAATTAGAAACACAACCAGTATTGCGTGAAAATATGGTTTGCTATAATGTTCCAAGATATATAACTTAATAACTAGCTTTATGAAAATGACTGCAGAATTAGGACTCTTGCACCTGACAGAACCGTGTCCACCGAGGCTATACACAGTTAACATGCTGACTCCCTGTGGCTTCACACAACAGAGCCATGGGCTAGGGGAGGATTATGGGGAGCTAGATGGGGCTATGTTCCATCCATTTTTTATATTTTTCTTTTGCAGACCCATTGTAACAATGCCTATTCTGTGGAAGGGATATATAGATGCAGAAAGCACACGGCGTGCTGTCCACATTTTTAGCAGCCTCATTTAAATAAATGGGTCCGCAAAAAATCTGGATCTGATGGGGACCAGAAATATGGTTGTGTTAATGGGGCCATAGGTACTCATGTACCCACTCAGGACTGTAATCCCCCTCCTGAATTCAAGTGCTGTGGTCCGCATCTCGCCTCCTAATTTCCCTGCTCCATATCTTAATCAGAGACAACAGGATGAAGAGGAGGATGGAAAATGGCAGAATGACAGTATTTGGGACAATATATTGTGCTGCACTGTGGTATATGGTTCTGCTGGTATGGTATTTTGCGTTATAGTATTGCTGACCACATCTACTTGTGTTGCCCCACCTTCTGCCATGGCCATTTTTAGGCTTTTTTTTTTTTTTTTCCAGGGCCACTTTGAGTTACCAGTCCAAGCCCTGCTATGACTCATTAGAAGCTCGGCAAAGTCAGGCATGATGATGCCACTGCATCACGCCTGCCACATGACAGCAGGGAATACAGCACGTAGCCAACAACTCTCTAGGGCAGTGTTTCCCAACCAGTGTGCCTCCAGCTGTTGCAAAACTACAACTCCCAGCATGCCCGCACAGCCAAAGGCTGTCCAGGCATGTTGGGAGTTGTAGTTTTGCAACAGCTGGAGGCACACTGGTTGGGAAACACTGCTCTAGGGGACACAGCGGCCATGGGAAGAGGAGGGCGAGTCATAGTGACAGGGATCAGCAACCTCTGGCACTCCAGCTGTTCAGAAACTACAACTCCCAGAATGCTTCATTCACTTCTGTGTGAGTTATAAAGACAGTGGAGCATGTTTGCATGCTGGGAGTTGTAGTTTCAACGCAGCTGGAGTGCCCAAGGTTGCCGATCCCTGCTCTATGAAGAGCACCACAAAAAGAAACCTGTAAGGTTACATAGGACTGCAGCCAGGTAACGGCTGCTACATTGACTGTACTCAGATGTTGTCATCATGTGTTATCTGCGATATGTGGGCACACATGAACATGAGACCAACACAGATACCTTCAGTGCCAAGCACACATGTAACAGGTTAGCCAGTGTCATAGGTACAAATCTGCTGACAGATGCTCTTTAAGTGTTTCCATGATCCACTTATTTTCCCTCTACTGGTGATCATATGGTATACTTATTAAGGCCTCATGCACACAACCATATTTTTGGTCCGCTTCAGATCTGCTTTTTTTTTTTTTGCATATGAACCCATTAATTTCTGTGGGGCAGCAAAAAGGTGTGTGGTGTCCGCATCCACGTGGCCGTATATGCGTACCGCAAAAAAAATAAAAATCTTTTTCTATTCTTGTCTGTTTTTCGGACGATAATAGGCATTTCTACAATAGGATGAAACGTGCAGAATGGGAAAGTGCAGGAAGCACACGGCTGATGGTATGCATGAGGCCTAAAATAAAATGATTAGGGGATGTGACCAACTTAAGGAAAAAGTCCCATAGACAAGAACTTAATATATCTCAGATGAAGAGCTCTTAAGAAGAATACATTGCAGTGGTTCACTTCAGGGAGTTGTAATTCTAAGACAAATATAAGACATTTGAAACATAAACCACATGGGGTGGATATGATGCTGAAAACAATAGATAGTTACCACACATGCACATTTAATGTCAGGGTGGTCTCAGAGAAAATGGACTTCGACAGACAGACCTACCGCCCTCTTGAGAGGTATAAAGCTACTGAAGGAAGTACAGATCACAATTAGAGGAAGCAACACAGGAAACTGGGACTATGTGAATGATAATAGAGGATGCCGAAGACCTGTCATATGGGAGTTTGGGACAGATTATTAGTGTGACCTAACACATAAAGCGCTCCACTCCCCTAGGTCACTCTCACTGGAGAGACTATTTGGTGAACTAAAGTAAAGAGCTTCTGTAATCATCAAAATTGTGTTATAAAATATTCTCATGTAAGGATTTATTCTCTTACTAAAGCCTCTTGCACACGAACATATTTTCATTCAGTGTCCGTTTTTTTTTTTTTTTGCGGACCATTCATTTCAATGGGTCCACAAACAAAAACTAAAAGTACTGTCTGCATTCCGTTTCCGTCCTATTGTCCACATTACGGACAAGGATAGTAGTGTTCTATTAGGGAGCAGCTGTTCCATTCTGCAAAATACGGAATGCACACGAATGTCATCCATATTTTTTGAGGATCCGTTTTTTGCGGACCACAAAATACATACGGTCATGTGCAAGAGGCCTAAGGCTGTTTTCACATCTGCATCAAAGGCTCAGTTCTGGGCCTCCATCACAGGATTTTCTTAAAGGGAAAAAATGCTCTCCCGAACAAAACCTAAGGGATCCCATAATAGTCGGTGGGATCTGTTAGGCTCTGTTCCTGGCAGTTATGTGCTGAATCTGGCTATTTCATTTTTTATTTCTTCTGCTCCTATAACGGAGCAGAAGAAATAGTAAGAGCCGATATGTCGCTTCACTGATTTTCAAAAAAAAATATTCAGGAATGAATGTTCAGGTGACAGATGTATTCCAGAAATTCCGTTAACATACATCTGAATTCAGATGAGAGAATCAATAGAAGTTCTTAACCTGCGAGGGGCTGTCGCTACGGTTTGATTGACAGGGCTGGACATCTCACCCGTGCCCCGACAATCTCGTAGCTGAGCTGCTGCTCCAGGTAGTGGCGCAAGCACAGTGGCTCTGTCCGCTAATGGTGCATTGATAAATGCTGCTCCAGAAGCAGAGTCAGAGCGATTGCGCTGCTACTCGGAGCAGCCATGCACAAGATTGTCAGGGCCGGAGCGAGATGTCCTGCCCCGTCAACCAGCAGAGACAACCCTCATCTCTAATCTGAATGTTTTTCTGTAGCATGTGCATGGATTTTTGCAAGCACCATTTTTCGTTCTTCTGATTCATCAGGACAGGGATGCCCAACCTGCAGCCCTCCAGTTATTGCAAAACTACAAGTCCAGCATGCTTGGACAGCCTACAGCCACAGCCATCAGGTCATGTTGGGAGTTAAAGTTTTGCAACAGCTGGAGGGCAACAGGTTGAACATCCCTGCATCAGAAGAGCAGAAAAATAAAGAAAAAAACAAATCCTTTATTTTGAGCATGTGTTGTGCTCATTTTATCTGTTTGCATCTGCTCTTTTAGAGGGGAGAAAAAAAAGCAGAATGAGCGCAATGGATGCTCAAAATAAAGGATCTGTTTTTATTTTTCTGATGGATAAAAATAATGGAAAATGGTGATGTGAACCTAACCTAGGCGGTCTGAAGAAGCGCGATCCTTGCGCGAAATGGCCATCCCGCTCCCCAGCCTGCGCAGTATGCCACCTAACCAGCAATAAAGCTCCAAGCAATCTTCATGACCCTGCTGAGTGCCGCGTCTCTGTCTTCTATACCGACTAAGCAGTGTATAGCGTAAGTGTCGCTGAGTCCAGTCATGTAATTTTTATCTTCATACGCATTGCTCCCACAAACCAGCAGTAAAATGCATTGAGAGGACTCCTCTTGGAGTCCTCTCGATTATGAGCATGACCACAGGAGTCCTCTCAATGCATTTTACTGGTTTGTTGGAGCACTGCATCTAAATGCAAGTACAAAGATTTCTGGGCGTTCTATATCGATACACTAGCCTCAGAATAGGTCATCTATATCTGATCACCAAGCAGCTGTTTGTACAATACTAGTTACAGTGCTGAACATTGTATAGTGACTGTCACTTGAATGGGATTGAGCTACTCAAAGACCATGTGACGGTTGGATGTGAAGTCACCGCCCTAGGAAGAGGCTATTGGTCATCTTCAAATATGCGGAGGTGTCAGGAGTCGGACCCCCAACAATCTGATATTTGTAACCTATTCTGAAGATAGGTCATCAATGTGGCCCAGAAAACCCCTTTGAGGTTGTGTTGGATTTCGTGATATTTTTAAATGTATGCCCATGGACAGTACAGCTTAAAAAGGACCTTTCATAGATTTTTTTTTTTTAGTTTAATTAATACCTTTTCTTGCTGATGCTGCCACCCTGCCTGTTTTTTTTTCAAATATCGCTCGTAAGCCCCCCCAGCTGTTTTCCCGCCCAGTACGTTACTACCGAGCATCGGTACAGGGAGGAGGAGACGCCAGGGTTTCTCAATGGGCATCTCCCTGGCTGTGCCTCGATCCAATCACAGCCAGGCATTGGCAAGGAAAGGTATTTAATGAAACTGAAAAAAATCCATGAAAGATCCTCTTTAACAGTTTGTGACTTATGAAGTCTTGTGTTCTGCAACTCTTCCTTGTGACATACCGTGTTTTGTCCAAAATATAATCCCACCTGTTTGGACGAGGAGATAAAAGGTCAAAACTGAACATCCTCGGTCTATGGTGGAAGGAAATGTATGGATATTCCAGCACACAGAATATCCAGTAAGGGTAGGAAGGGTCAAGATCCTTTATTTTTCCATTCATGAATCGTATGTCCTTTCCTCCCCCAGCATGAACAGTTTCTTCCACTTGAAATGACAAGAAATCTGAGGAGAGCAACAGGACTTGTAAGAAACAAACAGGGGACTGCATCCAGTCACTTGACTCTCTGCAATCACAGCTGCTGACAGATGCATATCTAAGTCACTATTAATATCACTGACTCCAGGGGTCCGATTTCTAAAGCACTAAGTTTGTAGCCTGAACTTCTGGAGTTAAGAGCTGTAGGAGGCTCTTAACCGATTACACACTGAGGATGGCCCAAAGTGGGGGGGTTGGGTCCCCTCCTCAGTAAGTGACCTCGGTGCAATGTTACAATGTTATTTACATAGAAAGGTGACAGAACCGTCAGATACCAGCGGAGTCTTCCGGGACTCAGGCAAAAACCTTTTATGTTTCTAACCTATTTATAACCAGGATTTGTTACTGAAGCCTTCTTACAGAACAGCATATGGAAAGCTGCAATTGTGTAGATTGGTTCCTTCATCTTTGAAGGGCCTGGCATTTGGCACAGTACCAATAGGACAGCCATATGGGTTTTCTGGAGACTAGGGCCACACACAGACACTTTTGTGACACAACAGTAGTAATTGTCACACTCCGTGGGAATACACCGAGTTGTATGTACATGCAACGGCCGTGAGATTTTTATGTGCCTGTCAGATAACAAATATCAGTAGGAAAGATATAAAGCCGCCATGTCACGCTTGATGCGGTTGCACACAGTTCACCAATTTTTGTGTGTGTAAATCCAAACCTAAAGTCCTGCTCAGCATGTCTGCCAAGTTATGAAGTAATACAGGATAAGGGAATGCTTCACCTAATAAATCGGCACTGACATCTGGGGGTCGTATACATGAGACATCTATCTCTGCCTACCATGCATATGTTCTAAATGAATATAAAGCGGATTCCAGACATCTGCCATCGGGGCAGACTACGAAGGATCCGTACACATCAGATGTTCAGCCGGTCCTGCTGAAATTGGTGGGTTTAGACAACATTTATATAATGTGTATGGCCAGATTAGGGGTTACAGACCTTAAGATGTCATTTACAATCAAAGTGGTTGTCACTCTGTTTTCACAAACACATAACTAAGTCCTCCTCCACATTGCCGTTTAGTAGTTCCAGCAGAGAAGGCCACCAGCCCCTATAACTATAATGGGGTCCGGCGGAGACTCGTCCGGACACAAAATGCTATGTGCATGATTTGGAGCAGAGTACACCCTTACAGGACTCTTTTAGGAGAGACACTGAGAATCCCAATTACTCCACCAACGCAGGCCAATTGACAGTCTCCTCTATACACGCAGATACAGGGAAAACTGTCAATCATCCTGTGGGCAGAATAAGGACCATCATTGTTTCTTCTAGGAGTCCTTTCAGGATTTACTCTGCTTTTTACTCAGAAATCCTGCTGCAAATCAGCTAAGGCTACTTTCACTCTGGCATTTTGGTTTCCGTTTGTGAGATCCGTTTCAGGGCTCTCACCAGCGGTCCAAAATGTATCAGTTTTGCCCTTAATGCATTCTGAATGGATAAGGATCCGCTCAGAATGCATCAGTTTGGCTCAGTTTGCCTCCGTTCCGCTTTGGAGGGGGAGCGTTTTGGTGTCCGTCTAACGAAACTGAGCCAAACAGATCCGTCCTGACACACAATGTAAGTCAATGGGGACGGATCAGTTTTCACTGACACAATAGAAAACGGATCCGTCCCCCATTGACTTTCAATGGTGTTTAAGATGGATCCGTTTTGGCTATGTTAAAGATAATACAAACGGATGCAGACGGTTGTATTATCTGAACGGATGTGTTTGTGCAGATCCATGACGGATCTGCACCAAACGCGAGTGTGAAAGTAGCCTAAACGGAGAGCTCAGCTTCTCTCCCTCTATCATTTTCTGCTCTCCTATAAGACAGCAGAAATTATCTGACAGATATACCTTAAACAGTATTAGTTGCTATGGGGTTTGTGATGTTAGAATGAATGGAAATCTTCACGAGGATTTCTTCCAAAGCTAGGCATAGACTGAAATAACATTTTATCACCTATACGTATCTGTTCTTACCTGGTTGATGCATCCAAAAACAAAAAAAAATTCTTAAAATTTCTTTGCAAATTTGCCACAAATGCATAAAAGAAAACAAAAACAATTACAACAAAAACCTGTGGAGTCAGATTTAGGTTAACCTAACAGTTTTAGGTGGAGTCAGCAGAAATGTACCGACTCCAGCTCTGGCTTAAAAATATTAAAGGGGTTGTCCGGGTTCAGAGCTGAACCCGGACATACCCTTATTTTCACCCCGGCAGCCCTCCTGAGCCTGGCATCGGAGCATCTCATGCTCCGATGCGCTCCCGTGCCCTGCGCTAGATCGCGCAGGGCACAGGCTCTTGTGTTTACAATAACACACTGCCGGGCGGTAACTTCCGCCCAGCAGTGTGTTCGGTGACGTCACCGACTCTGAGGGGTGGGCTTTAGCTCTGCCCTAGCCGTTTTACTGGCTAGGGCAGAGCCAAATCCCGCCCATCAGTGCCGGTGACATCACCGGGGTTCCTGTCAGCCCCATAGAGAGCCCGGTACGTCACCGGAACTCAGAAAAATGCCTTTGCCCTGCGCGATTTAGCGCAGGGCAAAGGAGAGCATCGGAGCATGAACTGCTCCGATGCTCATGTCAGGGGGGCTGCCGGGGTGAAAATGGAGGGATGTCCAGGTTCAGCTCTGAACCTGGACAACCCCTTTATTATTGCATTATAGTGATGAAACCATGTAGTGATCATAATTTTACTTATGAAAATTAGCTTTTTCTGAAGTAGTCCGAGCTTAAGTGGGGGTGTGGAAAAGTAGAGTAGTCTCAGGCAGAAGTTTTGCCCTAGTCACACTTAGATTCTTACTGTTCAAATTGGTCGCAATAACTGTAGATTCATTCACATGTATGTTCCGAGTGGTCCAGGTGAGACCCAGATATTGACAACTGGATGATCGCAATTAGTAAATCTGACAAAGAAGAAAGAAATCAGTGTTGTTTAATATCAGCCAGTAAAGAACAAGCAGTCTCCAGTCTTCTTCCTTAGCCGTCATATCAAATTTTTCAGTATGCTGCTTAATACACTCATTTTCCACTAGTGTCATTTGCCAAAACAATAAAACCTATACTGCATTAAAAATCAGTGCATACACAAGAGTACTAGCAAGAGAATGTGCCTAGAAAAAATGCTTAAAACATGGTGGAGTGACATTATTTCACTGATTTACATGTCATTGTGCATACATAGAAAATAGTTCCTGATCAGCTTCTGGTGCAAACTACCAGTGCAACCACAGTAAGAAGATCACTGCTCAGTACTTCCACCTGTCACCCCCACCCCCCGACAGATCTCTTTTGGTAAATGCTTGCATTCCTCATTTCCTCATGACGTACCAATGCTGGAGCATCGTACTTACAACATTGTACACTGCGACCCCAGGTAACATGGTTTTACCTTTCCCGCAGTCTGTACAGCATGTCCCTACACATCTGAATCAGCGGTGACAGTGTCTGACTTAGTTGGGACACATCCTATTGACAAGAGTCATCAATGTATTCATACTACCTTTCCAGGAGGAATAATAAAGAACTACCACTATTTACAGTTATAACAAAAGACCCTCCAGCTTTTTTTTTTTTTGGGTCGGGGTGGGGGTAGGGGTGGGATACAAATATTCACTAAAATAGACATGTTAGGAGAGCTGCACGGTCATCTTCAAAAATAAGAAAATATTAAAAGGGGTTTTCATCTATTTTTAGGGCTCATGCACACAAACCTATTTTCTTTCTGCGTCTGTTCTGTTTTTTTTTTGCTGACCATATGCAGACACATTCACTTCATTGGGTCCGCCCAAAAAAAAAACAAAAAAAAAAAAAAACAGAAGTTACTCGGTGTGCATTCAGTTTCCCTGTTCCGCCAAAAAATAGAACATGTCCTATTATAGTACTGTTCTATGAAGGGCCGGCTGTTCTGTTCTGCGCACAGATGTCATCCGTATTTTTTTTTTTTGCGGATCCGTATTTTGCAGACCGCAAAATACATACAGTCGTGTGCATGAGCCCCAATACTGATGGAGCAGGACCCTGACTGATCTGATATTTATGACCTATCCTGAGGACAGGCCATCAATTGTAAAACAGCTGGAAAATCCATTTAAATACAACACAGAGTATGCATGGACTTTCATGTGTGACTGACTATAACACGTGTTCTATCACTAAGAGTTTTGTAAAAATATATCTATGTTGTTGGTGGTAGAATAAAACGTTACTTCATTTAGTTAACACTTCCTTATGTCAAGGGTCTGAAACCATTAAAAGCTAGCCAATAAAATGGGAGACAAAGAAAATAATAGAAAAAGAAAACCGCAGTCTTTGTAACCCTTCTATCGGAGCTTTGTTAATCTGAATTGGCAGTAGTGAGGGCACATAGAAACCCTGCATGTATGGCCTCCAAAAACGATATATACTAAACCAGTGGACACCGTACTAGTCTTTGGTTTGTGCTTGAGATCACATTTTAGTCCAAATCATCATCATCTATTGCACGGATGAGGACGTAGGGATATTTTATAGAAATGTTACATTTCAGTTATCCAACTTGGAAGGTGCATGCACAGTCCATGCCCCGCTGGGAGAATAAAACAGATCAAAGACCTCTTGTGAAGTTTATAAAGAACTGAAAATTAAAAAACTAAAACAAAGCTTTCATATGGATGAAGTGGGTTCAGTCCATTAGCACCAGACTGATCATCACATCATTGGCTCACTTCTGTGAATGAGTCTCTAGTTGTCAGCGCCTTGCAGCGCAGCCCCGGCTGGTTTCACATGGCTAGACAATGAGCCATAGGGTGTCATTCAGACAGGCTGCAGTCTTTATCAAAACAAGTCCAGAGGTGACAAAACCGACGCTCCCACCTCCTCTGCTGTCAAGCATGAATGGTTTAATAGTGAGTCCAGAGCACCTTGTGCACATTCCTGTGTTATCTGTCTCCACGGTGTCAACTGCAGGAGAGATGGATGGAAAGACATGTTGTCCGGCTGCTGCGGCGGCGATAAGATGAGGCTGAAGGAATGCCAGCAGTGGCCGTGTTGCTGATGGGAGACCTTCACAAGAACAAGCAGACTTGGCAGGGAGATCACTCAAAACGTCGCAGGTGGTTGTACAGGGACTGAACATAGGTGAACACACACATCGGGTCCGGCTTCCTGCCCATCATCAGCATGTCTTCAACTTCAATCAGTCGGTCACAATGAGCCATTTTTCTGAAATAAGTAACAAAAAAACGGGCAATCATTAACTGAAGCAATGATGTATGGAAACAGCAGGGAAAACTGCCGAGACATCAACTTATCCTCGTCCGAGGGGAAGTCAACTGTTAAATCTGCTTACAAACTGGCAAATAATAAAATAATAGAAACAATAATAATATTGGTGCATAATTGGTGCAATAAACTCCTTATTACAAATGTCGTTACTGGTTTCACTGAGAAAACGCACATCTAGTCTACTGAAATGCCTCCATGGCACAATGTGAACGTCAGGTCCTAGAAATGGCAAAATAACTAAAACAAATTATTTCTTCCAGCACTTAGGAGTCATTGATTCAAAAGTAGCCCCCATTACACAACCCACATAGCTGTGGGGTCCAGCGGATGCCAAGTGACTGATACATTTTCAATGGGGCTAATCCTTGGCTTTTCCATGCAGAATCTGCAGAAATATGTTTCCCATTTCCAGAGTTGAAGCAAAAATCTGCACAGAAAACTTTGGATGCATGTGAACAGTTCCCTAGATTCACTGAAAGGTTGCGGTAAGCGCCGTTTTGAAAGGAGACCTGATTTCATGCTCTTTATTAAAAGGGGTTATCCCACGAATAACGCAAAAAATGAAAATCAGACATCATATAGTACATGATAACCTTTTTCTAACAAACCTAGAACCAGCCCTGTACTTCACATGGATCCAGAGATCTCCTCATTCATTGTTGTGCTAGATTTATCTCAAGCTGGCAGCTTAGGGGGTGCGTCCTTTCTGCTGCAGCTGGTGGCAGTTGAAGGATGGAACTAAGCATGTGCTTCCGTCTCCGTGAGCAGGACAGAGAAATTAGAAAAAGATAACAGCAGGTGGCGCTGTACAGATAGATTTTATGGAATAGCTCAGTGGCTATGCAAAATGTTCAATTACATGCAATTACAAAAGTATTCAGATCCAGGTGCTGGTTTTAGAACTGCAGAATATTTTTTGTGGACCAACCCCTTTAAAAGGGTACAATGTCTTTTTGAAACAACTTCCTAATGTACGCTGTCAATACAGGTCACCATGGACAAGCCACGTGCATGGACTGCTCATACAGTTAAAGGTTTGGGTAGGGTGCAACATTTTTATGCAAAGACCACTTCAAAGTAATTTCAGAGTAGTAAAACCTAAAACTGTTAATCAATGCTTGCCCCTTGAAAAGGTGACCCATCTACCTGCTCCTCCTCATGGATCTGAACAGAATATAAAGAGCTACCCCACCTGAAGGGGTTGAGAGGGTCTCTAAAACATATAATTATGGAGAAATATAGAGATAACAGGTTTACAGCTCTGCCTTTCCATTGCCATTAATTCCATGACACCAGTATATCAGCTCCCCCTGTAATACCAGCTTAGTGATTCCACCAGACTCCTTAATGTAGTTAATGAGATCTTAGGATTCAGCTCTTTCTCTGGAAAGGGAAAACAATGTAATGGTCTCTTTGAAATGCAGCCCCTGATTAGCACACGACCTGGCATTACTAGTGCCAAGACACTGGTGTAGATTGTTTTATCCTGTGCCACACTGTTCATACTTCATTTAAAGCAGTGACATATGTTCACTTCTGACACCGGCTGCTCCCAAATCTCTGATTACATTCAAAGGATTATGATGAGGTTTGATGAAGCATTAGTAATGTACATGCTGGCATCCACCTGCTCTTCATGTGCTTGGATTTAGCTAGCGCTGATAGGGCTCACGTCTGCAAAAACTTTTTGAGACTTGTCACTTTAGATCAGAGTATGCGAGTAATCCTTCTTAAAATAAAATGTAATCATAATGTTCTAAAACTAACAGTAAATACGGGGGCTGTCAATCGCTTTTATTAGAAGGGTCCCCCAATAATAATCTTATCAGAGACTGGAGTCTAAGGCCCTCACACTCACGGCAGTTGGGCAGCTGTGGCCGTATTTTGGCCCGCAAACGTCGGGATGGTAATCCACGGCCGCCGGCCGTGTGCACCCCGCCATAACGGATGCGGACTTATTGACTTGAATGGATCTGCAATTCCGGAGATGCGGAACGGAACACCGGAAGCACTACGGAGTGCTTCAGTGGTGTTTCTTTCCGTTGTTCCGCACTGCAAAAAAAATATGACCTGTCATTTTTTTGCGGTGCGTACCGACCATGGACCCATTCAAGTTGAATGGGTCTGGCCCGCTGCATGGATGTTGCCCGTGCATTGGGGACCCTAATGCACGGAAGGCCGCACAAAGCCCGTGTGCATGAGGCCTAATGGTCAGTAAGTAGGGAAACCAGTCAGTAATTGCTTTACACTCTTCCTGTTGCAGTTAATGGGCTGTACGTGTGATGCCCAGACCTTCCCAGTCCACCAGACAGAAGGAAACTCTCCATGAATAGGGTCCTGGCACATGGGGTTTCCACCAGGCCTTTAAGAGACCATCTTTCAGCACTGACTGCATAATCAGGTTACACAGAATAAATGGTTATTTGCTAGAGGCGCTGTGACACCACCACTTCATTAAAAAGCCAGTCTAGTAAAGACATAGCATTCCCATGTCAATCTCACTATTTAACACGTAAATCCTCTATCCTTAAGGTAAGCAGCAGTACAGAGAGGAGTAATAATGGATCACTGGTGCTGAGTGACACATAAGAGAGGACTTATACTATGGAATTCCTGGTGACACATTGAATTCCACCAAACTATGCTTGGGTGGAGATAGTCTCCCGTGTAGACCCTGCACACAGCAGGCGTTTATGAAAAACCCTTATTCCCTTTTGTGTCCAAGCGCTGCGGGAAGCAATCCAGAATCTTTACATTCATTAGACAAGAGCATCATTCTTTGTATTCTGCCGAGTCTAGAAGTAGTTAGGACAGGCTTAGGTCAGGTTCACACAGTGCAGTCTTGTTTCAGGTTTTCCACAAAACTTAATGTATGCACTGTTAATAATTAAGATCCCAGCAGTGAAAAATATAGGTAGGCTTGTTTGATCTGGGGGCAAACATTTAAAAACAGGCCCCGTAAACCGCTCCTGACATGCCTGTTTTAATAGCTTCATGCATTTCCCATGTAATGACCATTCTGGAGCATCTATTCTTATGTCTGTGCCATTCCTGTATTATTCCTGCTAGAAGTTTACAAATAAATTGCCAGCAGTCTGCAGTAAAGCTACTGCTGGGTGTTACCAGTAGCGGGTGTGTCTGAGTCAGCCCAATCAGTGCTGCTCTTGTCAGACTGTGCAAGGACACCCCCCTGACTGGTAACAACCATCTGTACCTTTAATGCAAGCTGCTGATAATTCATAAAATTCTAGTAGGAATAATAAAGTAATGGCACAACAGAGAGACATAAGAATAGATGCTTCAGAATTGTCATTACAAGGGGAATGCAAGCAGTTACTGAAACAGACAGGTGTGGCAGGTGTTCTAAAGAAACAGCTGACATTTATGGTGCCAATACACATATCAGTTGTGGCACGGTATAAACCAGCCACTTTCGCAGAAAGCACAAGTGACGCACATGGTTCATGCATGTCTTTTTGCCCTGCAGCAATTACCACATCACCACCCTAAGGCCTCATGCACACGGCCATTGCCTGGCGGTGCCCATATCGCGGCCCACGAACAGCCGAATAGGCTTGAATAGGCCCGTAATCCGAGAGATACAGTGCAGTTCAAATGGAGACACAGATTGAAAGCACTATGTGCCTCCGCACCACAAAAAGTAGTGCATGCACTTTTTTATGGTGTAGACCATCAGATGCAGATTGCGGACCCCATTTAAGTAAATAGGTCCACGTCCGCAGACAGCAGCCACACGGTCAGTGCCTCTGCATTCAGGGCCGCAATTTGCGGTCCTCAGCACAAACAAGGCCGGCACACCATTTTTTAATTATTATTTTTTTATGGTTATCAACTGCACCTGAACTGCTTAGTGTGAATATGTCCACATGTGCATGAATATACAGTGAAAAAATTCTGCTGCGAAAATTCTTGCTGTGAAATTCAGCTTCAGCTGCTGCAAATTGATATTTCAGATCTGCACTGCAGGTCAAATTATGCTGCAGTTTTCTGATGCAGCAGCACCTGGATGAGATTTCTTAACCGACACAGGACCGACTCTGGTGCCTCCCTAAGCGTTACGCATGCACAGATCCCTTGACTCTTCAGCCTCAAATTACTATGGATCACAAGGAGTCTTAAGCCTCATGCACACGACCGTTGTCCGCACCGCAGGTCAAATTATGCTGCAGTTTTCTGATGCAGCACCTGGATGACATTTCTTAAAAGCTCACCCATTTGCTGGTACTGTACAGCGCTACAGATCTGCTGCACAAAAAAGCACAGCAGCAAATCCATAACATTTCAAATCACAAGTGAACATAGTTTATGGCCTCATGCACACAACTGTATGCATTTTGTGGTCTATAAAATGCAGATCCATAAAATACGGATATACGTCCACGTTACATCGCATTTTCATAGTCCCGTTAACTTCAATGGGTCTGTCCACATTTTGCGGACAAGTAGAAAGCATGTTCCATTAATATTTGCAGAACGGACATACGGATGCAGAAAGCACATGGATCATCCGTGTGCCGTCCACATCCAAATGTTAATTCCGCAAATGGATAAAATATGTCCGCAAAATGCGGACTATGGACCCATTGAAGTCAATAGGACAGCAAGTATTGTGGACAGCACATTGACCGCATCTGTAATTTGCGGATCTGCAGTTTGCAGACTGCAATAGAGACAGTCATGTGCATGGGGCCCAATTGTAACAAATCCAGGATTTTCTAATTACCTCTTTAACTCTGAAATGGGTAGTTAATAAGCTATTTTACTCATTCCCGTTGTATAGAGGCTCAATGGTGTGAAAACAAGATGTTCACATTTAGCAAACAGCAGGTTAATGCATAACTGACTCTTATGTGTGAATACACTATCACTGCACTATGTGCACACTTAGGCCTGTCTCACACGAGCAAGTCCGTTGCGGGAATCATGCTCCGTGTGTGAGCGTGATCCTCCGTTCTGGACACTGCTGGTCTTGTAGGAGCGCAGGGCATTATCACGATTTATAATGTTATGTGTCTCTGCTTGACCTTACTTCTATGGGATCATAGTGACATAAAGCTGTCAGTGTGATCCTGTAGAAGTAAGTTCAAGCCGTCAATGCTGTGTGCTCCTGCAAATCCAGAACAGAGGATCACGCTCATACACACAGAGCGCGATTCCCACAATGGACTCGTGTGAAACAGCCCTTAGATATAGCATGTCATGCCCCCAAATATCCTGCATGAAAATCTACTTTATACATACTGCATTGATACATCACACTTTGGCACATGTAAATAACGATTCGTGCAGTTACTAGGTTAGTGTACGGCGACATATGCTCCGCTGTGGGATTTTCCGCAGCAGATCTGCCAGTATTTGCAGCATCAAATGGTGCAGATTTTGTAGTGAAATTTATCATGGATATGCTGCCAGACTGTCCCAGATTTCACTCTCTACATTGCAAAGAATGAATTCCACAGCAGATATCCACAAACGGCCTTATGTGCAGACAATCTCTGCAGTGTGTGTAGAATTTTTTTTTAATTTGTGCTGCCGGAGACCTTTTCTAATAACCGATCCATGGTTTTAGGTATACCGCATCAAGAGGTTTATGACTGTACCTGATGAAAATAAAGAGTTAAGAATGGCTGTGGACAGAGGCATACATAGCACACTCATGATCTGCACCTCCTTGGGGGGAAAAGGGGAGGGGGGCTAAGATAGGATGAAGTCATTGTGAAAACATTCCTGAAACACAAACACAATAACTGAGCCTGGGGACATGTGTACAAAGAGCAAAAGTGCCAGCCAAGGTTCACACCGATCCAGGACCAACTCTGGTGCCTCCCTAAGTGTGAAGCATGCACAGACCCCTTGGCTCGTCAGCAAAGTTGTCAGCCTCCAATTACTATGGATCACAAGCAGTCCTAGGCAGTAACACCAGTATTTCCTGTGTGCGATATTGAACTAAAACAAACTGGGCAAAAAAGTATAATATAGAGTTGACCATACTAAGCCCAAAAAAGCAACAAAACAAATAGTCCAGAGGGGATCGATAGTGTTCTAAACATGATGACAGGAGACAACCAAATGTTGTAGTACTAAACAATTTGATAATTATTGGCATTTTTAACATTAATATAATAAAAGTATTCTTGTTAATATTATTATTTCCATGTGGTCAGTGTGCCGCACTCATAATGGTTGTTCCAGCGATATATTTCTAGCGCTGGCCGTGCACTGAATGCATAGGATTTCATGCATTGTTTGCGTGTTTTTTTTTTCTGACTACAGTAAGCTTGGGCTGTACAGACGTAAAAGGGAATTTGTCAGCTCTGAATCCCCCCACAAACTAGAGTAAGTAATGTATAGTACAAGTGCCGCAGAGTCCGATTAGATCATTTTTATCTTCATATTCTCTTGCATTCCAACAAACCAGCAGTACAATGCATGGAGGGGACTCCTCCAAGTCCTCTGCATTGTGTGTGTGAGCACAGCAGTCCTCTCAATGCATTTACTGCTGGTTTGTTAGAACACAAGTGAGTATGAAGATAAAAATGGCATAACCGGACTCGGCATCAATTACACTAAACACACTAATTTAGGGGGGTGTCTTGGAGCTGACAGATTCCCTCTAAGAAATCCAACAGGGTGCGCAGGTGAAGCAACAAACTGAAAGTTCCTACTCCTGCATCCACAGAAAATAATACTTCTGCATAGCATTTTGGACCATAGCTTTCCAAACCTCTGTTAACGGGCAATAAATGTAATAAATTACGGCACTACATGTATTTTGTTTGTAACCATCAAGTCTTCAGTAGATTCAGATCACTAATGGAGGAGATTCTGATTTTGAATGAGCAAACTGCTATATATCCTTACGTCCCAGGGCCAACATCTAGAGAGCAATTTATGAATAAAAAGGGGAGAAAACAAATGGAAAAAACAAAACAGCATTACCAACCAGCTGGATGCTGTGTCAAGAGCTGATAAGGGTTAGGTGTCAGGATCATTGAGTGGTTCCCTGGAAATAAAGGGAAGCGATCATGATCGTGACTATCATACAGGAATACATGTGTGACGTACCTCACTACAACGAATCACATCCATGAAGAGTTATATCTAGCTACATTTTCTCATTCATCTCTATCTATTGTGGCAGTGGAGCTGCCAGAGGGCCATTAAAATGATGTATCTCACCCAGAGGGGAAGGGAAGAAGCAGGCTGCGTCGAGGCCTGTGGGAGCCGGGACCCTCTAACCCTGTGTGGGGCAAGCACTGTGCTGTGTTTTGGGGAGCTGGGTGGTAGACCCAGATCCTGATAGAGAGGGAGAAATACTGTGTAGTCAGTAGCCAGACGGCCGAGGATATAGGTTTATAATTTATGTTTGGACTGCTGTAAAAGTGACAATAAAGCTGGTTGTGGCGTTTGCACCCAAATCTGCAGTGTTGGAGCAGCTTCTTGAGGTGTGCCAACCGTCTAAGCTGAGAAGATGGCGATCCTGGAGAGCCAAGTGACCCTGAGTTGTCACACTATGTATTTCTCTATGACAATCTGGGAGGCACCACTACCACAAAACTCAGTTCGACACTGATTCCAGCACTCGCCATTTAAAATCTTCCCTGCTACCACTTAGGACTCGTCTACATACTGACACTTTTCACATAGCAGGCACTGTTAATACTGCGCATGTGAATAAAGTTCATGTTAAAGAGTCATCACTGTGGCATCTGATTGCTGTATACTTACTGACTTCGAACAGTCCATGGCTTCCTCCCAGACCCAGTGGCTCCAGTGTTGCTCATACAGTAGTGCACTATGCTAATCCATATATCACTTTATCAGATATTTTGACCATCTTATTTAGATGCACATAGAGACAGTATCAGGGATGGTACCTGAATGCCATGCTGCCAACTTCAGGGAGAATACTTGCTTTTTCGATCATAGTTCGCCATGATTTTAATTCTAGAGTATTAAAGATTTTAAGAACCTATATTATATATGACAAGTTAACAGTAGGTGCAGAAGGTTCCCTATGATATACATTTTCAGAAAAATGTGTTATGTTCCTCGTTATAGGTGTGATCACATACATTTCGCAATCCGGAGTGTTAGGCCTCTTCCACACGACCCCCTGACGAAGGTACGCCAAAACGCGCAGTCGGGGTAACGCCATCCCAGGCATTCAGTTCGCTGATATCTTCTGGTGAGTCCATGTTATTTCCATCTTCATTCATGGCTTCTGTTATATAGGCAGGATATAGCTCCAGTGGGCTCATACAACCGCTTTTGCTTGCTGTTTTTTTGTGTGAAATACACTCTGGACACTACCTGTTATAGTTGTCTGGTAATGGCCATGATGTTTCCATATTAGAACTCATTTTTACCAATTTTCATGCCCATCACTGCTGATGTTATACATGTCAACACTGTAATGCTGGGATGGTGTTTGTGCTCCCTATCCCCCTTGTCTTATGGTATTTATTATCTATTGACTTTTTGCAATTAATAAAGCATACTATTTTCATTTTCATTATTGGACGCTTATGAGCTTTAGTTCTTTTGTTTTTTCCTTGTATTTAAAAGCTTGTCTAGTTACATATAATGTTGGGAAGTCTACTTGTATAGCCACACCACTGCAGTGTATACTTAATTGGCTATTGACACCCATGGTTGTGTTTTGTGTTTTTATTTCTCTTTCACACGAGCGTGACGGATTAGGTCCGGATGCGTTCAGTAAAACTCGCACCATTTTGCAAGCAAGTTCAGTCAGTTTTGGCTGCAATTGCGTTCAGTTTTTTCCGCGCAGGTGCAATGCGTTTTGATGTGTTTTTCACGCACGTGATAAAAGACGAAAGGTTTACAAACAACATCTCCTAGTAACCATCAGTGAAAAATACATTGCATCCGCACTTGCTTATAGATGCAATGTGTTTTTCACTGAAGCCCCATTCACTTCTATGGGGCCAGGGCTGTGTGAAAAACACAAAATATAGAACATGCTGCGATTTTCACGCAACGCATTGCACCCGCGCGGAAAACTCGCTCGTGTGAAAGGGACCTTAAAGCCACCCCAGATGGGAACGCCGTATGCCAGAAGCTGGATACACTGCACCCAGCATCCTTTCCAACCCACCGTAGGTTCAATTGGAGCATGCTGATGTCAACTACCCAGAAAAACTGTATTCAACAGTTTTTGATCTGGCACAACCATGATGGACACCCCTAAGGCCTCATGCACATGGCCGTTGTTTTGGTCCGCATCCGAGCCGCAGTTTTGGCAGCACGGATGCGGACCCATTCACTTTGATGGGGCCGCAAAAGATGCGGACAGCACTCTGTGTGCTGTCCGGATCCATTGCTCCGTTCCGTGGTCCGCCCCAAAAATATTTTACCTGTCTTATTCTCGTCAGCGCTTTGCGGACAAGAATAGGCAGTTATATTAAAGGCTGTTCATGCCGCTCCGCAAAATTGCGGAACGCACACGGACGCCATACATGTTTTGCGGATCCGCGGTTTGCGGACTGCAAAACACAATGGTCGTGTGCATGTAGTCTAAGAGTCCAGATATCTGGAATATACCCAATGCAAATCTGTGCTGCCCAAGAGTAAAGCCCGAACCGTGTTCTCCAGTCATGTAGTGCTTTACTTCATTTGACAGACCTCAAGTTGAGAAGATGCTTCAGGTTGCAGCAGCTTTGATTGTAATAAATGAAGGCATCTTCAAAAGCAAGACAAGAGAGATCTATTGCAGCTAAGTTGTAAATGGATACCTAAGGTATTCTGAGACATGACAAAATGATGTGCAAGGAGGTCATGCAGATCGGGTAAGAAACAATGTTCTACAGTCCTTGCTCATGGGAATTTCAGTACACGCAGTCAACATGTGTTTTCTATTGCTTGTCTTGTTAAAACAACCTGACTGATTGCATCAAGATTTGTTTAACTTATGTTCCCCCTGTAAAGTGCTGACATTGTGTTCTCCCTCCCCCCCCCCCCCAATATAAAGTGAATACTTACAGTATATTAAATCTAGAGGTTTTTTTTTCCACTTATTTCTTTCCTTGCATGTTTAAAGGGCATCTGTCTGGCTGTCCTGTTACATGTGCACTTGGCAGCTGAAAGTGTTTGTGTTGGTCCCATGTTTGTATGTGTCTGCATTGCTGCGAAAAATGATGTTTTATTATATGCAAATGAGCCTCTAGGAGCAACGGGGGCGTTGTCATTGCCTGATCCTGTCATTCAAAGTGCAGAGGGCACGGCAGTTGCAGAGAAAGCAGAGCCTCTAGGTGTAATGGCAATGCCCAGTTTCTCCTAGAAGCTTAGTTTTTCTCAGCAGTGCGGGCACATATGAACATGGGACCAACACAGAGGCCTTCAGCACCAAGCACACATGCAGCAGGTCAGCCAGTGTCATAGCTACAAATCTGCTGACAGATGCTCTTTAAACTGGTCAAGTGAATCCACTTTTTGAAAGGTTTACTCCCCAAAATCACTAAATTCATAGAAGTACATGTTTCATGTCTTCCCTGCACTGCACAGATGAGGGCTCATCTTTTCATTCATGACATGAAATAATGGTGACAGAAAAAAACACATTAATCTATATTCAAACGACAGGGAAAAACGGCCGTTTTAAAAGTGGCAGTCACATGGCCGTTTTTGGAACCAAAGTCTATAGGGATATTCACATAGCTGTCTTTTTTTCAATTGCCAGTGAATAGCAGCCATCAAAAGAGAAGACGTCCTATTTTTGGCCATTTTCACAGCCAGATGGACCCCACTGAAATCAATGGGCCCGTTTTAACGGCTGTATAGATAAGGCCTCATGCACACGGCTGTTTGGGTCCACATCCGAGCCGTTTTGGCGGCTCGGATGCGGACCCATTCACTTCAATGGGGCCGCAAAAGATGCGGACAGCACTCCGTATGCTGTCCGCATCCGTTGCTCCGTTCCGCGGCCCCGCTAAAAAAAATATAACATGTCCTATTCTTGTCCGCGCTTTGCGGACAAGAATAGGCATTTATATTTACGGCCGTTACGGCCGCCCGTTCCGTTAATTCCGGAAGTTACACGGGCGGCTTCTGTTTTTTGCGGATCCGTGGTTTGCGGACCGCAAAAAATGGCACGGTCGTGTGCATGTAGCCTAAGACTGCACCCGTCTAACAGCTGTTAAAAACAGGTTACAGTACCTTTCGGGGGATTAAATAAAAAAATATAAAAGTACCTTATCCACTTGAACATGCTGACACTCGCCCTGCATTAGAGGGAACTATAAAGGACCCGATGCTCCCAGTTGTGACGTCATGATGCTGACAGCTCAGCATACTAAAAATTCTGGCTGACTGAAGAGCTCACTGAAGTTGAGCGTGGTCCTGTAATAGGATGCCACTGCTGCAAGTCAGTGCAGACCACTTAAAGTTACAGAACAGGGTCACCAAGTGCTGAGGTGCATAGTGCATAAACGTCACCAACGCAGAGCTCCAAACCTCCTCTGACATTAACGTCAGTACAGAAACTATACTGTGTCGGGAGCTCAATGACATGGGTTTCCATGGCTGAGCAGCTGCATGCAAGCCTTACATCACCAAGCACGATGCCAAACGTCAAATGGAGTGGTGTAAAGAATGCCACCACTGGACTCTGTGGTGTGATGAATCACACTTCTGTATCTGATCGATGAGTGAATACCGATGGTGAATACCGGGAGAACTTTACCTGCCTGACGGCTTTGTGCCAACTGTTTGGTGCAGGAGGTATATTACTGTGGGGTTGTTTTTCAGGGGTTGGCCTAGGCACCTTAGTTCCATTGAAGAGAAATCTTAATGCTTCAGCATACCAAGCTATTTTGGACAAGTGTATGCTTCCAACGTTGTGGGAACAGTTTCGGGAAGGTCCTTTTAGGTTCCAACATTACTGTTCTCCAATGCAGAAAGCAAGGTCCATAAAGGCATGGTTGGGCGATATTGGTTTGGAAGAACATTACTGGCCGCAGAGAGCCGGACCTCAACCCCATCAATAGGCTAAAGTAGAAGGGAGATTGTGAGCCAGGCATCCAGTGTCAGATCTCACAAATGAGGCCTCAATTTTGCACAGACACAATCCAACATCTTGTAGAAAGCCTTCCCAGAAGAATGGGAGCTGTTTTAGCTACAAAAGGGTGGGGTAAGGGGACCCACTCCATATTAATGCCTATGGATTTAGAATCTGATGTCATCAAAGCTCCTGTAAGTACAATGTGTAGGTGGCTCAATACATTTGCCCACATAGTGTATCTCCCAACACTAAATACATTGTTTTGCACAGGATGACTATTACATATTAAAGCAATTCTCCTATAACCCCAGTCCTTAGAAATGGCTTTAATAACGGTCGTGAGTAATCAGCTGGGAAATGTCTTTGCCTGCACAAGGCTGAGGTTCCCATATGAAGTCTGTTACTCATTGAATGTTAGATTATCGTTACAAAGAAAGTTATTTATCAATGACCAGCATTTTACACCGGTCTTTGATAATCCCCGTGCTGCTTATAATGAAGCGCACACCTCATCTTAAATTAGGGGCATCCCACAGCAGTCTGTGCGCCTAAACTAAAATGTACTCCAGGCCTTGACTGGAGTAGAGGTCGATCATCATTTCCGCCTGGAAACAAATGTACTTCTCTCACATTTTTGCAGTTTTTGCATTTACTATCATTCGAGTAAAATGTATGTGGGGGGATGCAAAGGTCTCTCACTATTAGATTCGTGTTCCATGTTGTATCCCTCTGGCCACGCTTGGACAAAATAATGCCCCATATATCCCTCTACCGTGTACTTGGAAAAGATTGAGACAATACCCAGATTCTCTGGAGAGTGTACTGGTCGTAGTAATGAAATCTGACCATCAAGTTTTTCATCAAGTAAAGAAATAAACAAAAAACTACCTGTACCGGGGGAACATATGGTTTTATCTGTGTTATCCATGTGCATATGCTGGACTATAAACGAATGATGAAAAACATGATTTAAAGGATATGGACACCTTTGTAAAAAAAAAAAAAAAAAATAATATAATATATATATAATAATAATAATAATAATAATAATAATAATAATAAATAAATAAATAATAAAAAACTAATTTTACACATTTATTTTGTGGAGAAAATAATTTCGCCAATTTGTTCTATTTATCCATCTTTTTTGGTTTTTGTTCTACAGCCCGCTGTGCTTCCTATGCACAGCAGGCTGGTCTCAGTGAGTTTACAGAGAATCCATCTGACCTTTAGGATGGCAGAGCGGCAGCAGGGCAGAGTGTTAGCTGTAACATACAGCTGACACTCTGCTTGAAATAACTGTTTAACCACTTCCATGCTGCGGTCCTGCTTTGCCCTGGCAGCGGCCCGATGCTTGAAGGGTTAATGCCCCCCCCCTTCTTTATAGATGGTATAAAAAAAAAAGTCATATGTACCCAAGATTAGTACCAAGCAAACCGTGACCATAGCCCACAAAAAATGAGCCCCTACATAAGTGAATAGTCCAAAAAATAAAAATAAATGGCTTTTGTATAAAATAAAGTTTAAAAAAAATGCACATATTAGGTATCGTCATGTCCGTAATGACCGGCTCTATAAAAATAGCATGTGATCCAACCCAACTGGTGAACACTATAAAAAATAAAAATAAAAAAAAGGGCCCAAAAAATAAATGTTATTACCACTTTACATCACAAAAAGTGTAATACCAAGCAATCAAAAAGTCATATATGCCCCAAAATGGTACCCATCAAACCGCCATCTCATTCCGCAACAAACGAGAACCTACTTAGTACCAGAGCGAATCCCCACAAAATTTATAATATATATCTATCACACACACGTCATTTATCAAACTGGTATAAAGTAGAACTGGCTTAGTTGCCCATAGCAACCAATCAGATTCCACCTTTCATTTTTCACAGCTCCATTGGAAAATGAAAGGAGGAATCTTATCGGTTGCTATGGGCAACTAAGCCAGTTTTCATTTGCACCAGTTTTGATAAATCTCCCCCACTGGGTACTTCTATGTGTACATAGCATTGTGTGTCGTTACACTATACTAATCTGTGTGTGACAAGTAACCGCTCACTGTGCGGACTGAGTGCACACGATACTGTATTCAGAACAGAGTGTAGGTAGTAAGAGCGTCAGTAATGAGATCTATATTCTGCTCATAACACCATGGTTCTGACTGTAGATCACTGCACTAACGTTACCAGCAGAAATATCTATTGTTTCTACAAATAAAGGGACTTTCTACAGAATGGAAAGTGAGAAATAGATCTGCTGATTACAGGCTATAGCATACTGTAAGACTCACCATGTTGTGGATTGGAATGAAATCTTACTACCAAGTTACTTGCAAGTTCCAGCAGCCTATATGCAAGTAGCTGTGCTGTGTAGGCGGGGCTTAGCTCAGAGAAGGAAGGGGCAGCAGAGCTTGTGCTGGTGCATGTGAAATCCACAGGAACGCCCCCACAGAGCCTCACAGGAGATGGTTGCCCTGAGCAAAACTCATAGAAGAGCATTTCTGAGAGCATGTGATTCAAAGCTGATACCAGTAAACAAACAAGTGCAATTTTATTATGTGCCGCATTATAGTAAGATATGGGGTTATTGATTTTTAGTGCACAAAGGTGTCCATAGCTTTTAACTTCTATCCTCTCCACAAAGACATGACATATGTTAAACAAACCTTTAGGCTGAAAACATGCATATGTATTGTGGGGTTTTTTCAGCACTTTTGCAGTTTAAGTAGCTTTGTTTCCATATGCATTTTTGGTACTGTTTTTTGCAGTGAAAATACCAACTTCAGATAGGCTGGCTGAAAGTGTATGGGGATACATGAAATGCAGGGCAGACGGGCGAATTTTTGCCGGTGGTGTATTTTTGATTCTGCTGTTTTTAGACGCATGCATATTGAAGCTTTTGACTTACCATTCAAATCACTGATTTTATATAAAATGCCACTTGAACACCTCAATAAAAACCACAAGCCGTATGGAAAAGTGGTATCCATGGCGTTTTTTATTTTTCAGTTAGCAAACAAAATCTAGATCAAATTTATGTATGTACGGGACCCCTCACAGGTAATATACTTAGCCCGCTCCCCTCCTGGTCACCGCATCGCCGCTGCTGCGTCTCCCTGTACACGAATGAAAACATCCTGTGTCGGGGAAGGAGAAGCCAATGGTAGGCGGTGACGAGCCTCCCTAGCTCGTTCCCGTCTGCCATTGGCTGATCCCCCGCGACACCGGATGCTTTCATTCGCGTACAGGGAGAAGCAGCAGCGGTGGTGCAGGGACAAGGAGCGGCGCGGGAAGGGGGGTAAGTATATTAGCTGTGAGGGGCCCGGCACATGGGGCGCTGTTGCTTTTGTTGCAGTTTTTCATGTAATTTTTTTTAGAACCAAAAGTCAGAAGTGGACGGAAACAGATTGGGAAATATAAGGGAATGACTTCCATTTCTCCTTCCTTTTGGCTTTGGCTTAAAAAAACTGCATCAAAAACTGCAGTAGTGTGTGAAACCACCCTTATTCAGGTGAGGTTTACATGATATAGAAGAGGAGACAAATAAAACACTACTCACTCAGCTGTAGAGAAAGCTTGTTCAAAGTTCTGTTTGGGATTGGAAGGCACCAAAGCATCATAGTCAAAAGCTTCTGGGAAGAAGGAGTGGACAAGCGCGCAGAAAGCCATACCATCACTCCAGCTGGATGAAAAGTTCTGCAGATCAATGTTCTAAAAGACCAAACATAAAGATAACACTCTACAGCCCATACAAAATTACACATAGTACAATTCAGTATCAGTTTACAGTGGATATAGGTAAAAGAGAATGTGCCAAAAACAGAACATTTAGAAATAAAAACAATAATCATCAAAATATATTTTTTTTATACAGCCATGTGTAGAGACAAACACTAGTACTCGGGGGTGAACAGAGTGAGTTTGGGTCATTAAAAGGGGTATTCCATTGAAATAAAAAAAAAAAAAGGCTTGTCTATTGGCGGCAAATGCTTTAAAAATATCAGAGCTTACAGTTACTGTTCCCCAGCTGCTGCCATGCTGACAGTGACACTGGCCCCGCTGCGGTCTACTTCCTGCTCCTTTACTGACATGGCAGGAAACGGCTGTAAATGCCATCCATCAAAGGCCACAGCGATGACCTGCCTGTGACACTAATTTGCTGAGCAGAACTCACGGCTATTTTCTGCCACGTTGGGACAGAACACGAAGTGGAGTGCAGCACATACCCTGGTACCATCGGAATGGCAGCAGCAGGGAGTATAGGCGCCGATACTCTTTTTTGAAGCATTTGCACCCCAAGGCCAAGCTTTTTTTATTAAGCTGAATTACTTCCATTAAAGGGATTATCCAACACTATAGCAGACCTTACAGCATGGCTGACCTGTGGTGCTGATCATACTTACCTGGTCCCTGCCGCCACGTTCGGTCTCTAATGCTCCCTATCTCCCTGCTGCGCTGATATCAATAGGGTGGGGATGGGGTAAATCTGACCTCTGCAGCCAATTAGAGGCTGCAGCGGTGACCTGCTGCCCTTTTCACATGGACAGTGCCATGGAATAAATGGCACAATAACAAATATTAGACAGTAAGACCTGTCAGAAATTCCTGACAGAAAGAGTGGTCTTTTATTTGTTTTCAGAGAATAGTTTTACATTAATACAGGTTTTGTATGTAGTTTATTTGAAAAAACATTTGATTGCGAAATGGATAGCTTAAACTATTGCAGAGACTGCCCATTGAGTTTGTACCTCATCTTTAGTCATCTTTTATAGAAAAGTTTAAAAAGCAAAGACACCCGTTCCTAGTATGAAGACTGTTCTGAATTCAAGGACACCAGCCTCAACAGTTCTGTAAATCTAAACATTTATAACTAGATACAATCATTACCTACATATTTTCATCCATGTAACCTAGTACATCCCATACTGTTGTCATTTAGCCTTTATTCTTGTAGTTTTCAGACTGTTTAGTCGTTTACATTACTGTGTAAAGAAGTACACATCTGACAACGATACACTGCTATGCTAGTCTCAGATATATCTATTGTATCTATCCATCTCTCTTATATGCATAAGTGCATTACAAGTGGAGTTAGAAAATCTTTTGAAACTATATAATGAATATTAAAAATTAGAATTCACTGTCAATGACAATAAGGGATTTTTGATGATATGCATGATTGATTTTTCCACATTAGTGAGAAGTTGGCAATTAGGATCTCCACAGCAAATCACATCTTCTTTAAAAAGGGAATTTACACTTACAAGAAGCTTAGAAGTTCAAACACCTATCTGCCTGAAGCACCCATCTGCTCTAGACAGGCCAGTGCATTTGGTCTGCCTTTTTACTAGCCAATGGCTGGACATCTGTAGGTACTTATGGCACCTTTCCCCAGGGAGAGATGCCTGTGCAATAGGTTTCCCAGTGCGCTAGTTACCAGAGTGGTATTCTGACAATTTGTCCAGGCACTGTACCTCTGCTCATATTACCTCAGACTCTGGGCTGCCTGCCTTGACCTTAGCCTTTATTAATCCAGTGCTGCCTGCGCTGACCTTGGAATCTCGGATACGCATGAATGCTACCTGCCCTGACAGTGCCCGTTACCTGACTACGGGTATTGCCTGTTCACTCCTTTCTTTGAATCGGCGTCTGACACCTGTGGGTCTACTGCCAACTACACCAGGACTATTTCAAGAGGTAGTGGCCTGGTGGGTCCCTTGCATCACAGACCAGATCCCTGTTTAGGGGTTAAAGTTTGAAAACCAGGGGACTGGATAAGGCCCTTAAGGATTGCCCAACACCATACCGGTTAGTTGGCAGAGTAATTCCACATTCACTGCCTGTTACATATAGTACTTGTTTGGAACCCTGTGGGCTGAAAGTAAGGGCTGTATTACACTATAACCATGCTTAAAAATCAGCGCTTGGCAGCAGCAAATCGTGCTGTCTAATAGCGATCTGCTGGCAAACAACTAGACAGTATGGGTACGAGTGATGGCATAGCGATTGTTTCTGCCCATGCTGCAGTGGAGATCGCTGCATGTAAGAGCAGCAGTCTCCTCCGCTGTACTGCAGGCGATTGCTGGGAATGAACGCTTCCCTCCTCACAATCACTTGCTCAATAGGCCTGTGTAATACAGTATTAAGACAAATACTTCTGGCAGGGGGCCAGACTTTGCTTGCTTCCCAGAGCTCCATTATTTAAAAAATAATGTCCCGGACAGGCACATACTGTAAATATAAATTTTCTTTGCATAGCATATTTCTATAAACCACAAGTAATGCTCTTCATGTCAGGCTTACTTCCCATTTCACAGCTGTGTCTGAGCACAGACAAGTATCTGACACAGATAATGTTTTGCAGAGGAGTTGACATTTTACCTTGTAGCCAATGGTCTTAGAGCGGCACCATTCCAGGAGGATCTGTTTAATGCTGCTGGCACTGGCGACTCCAAAACTCTGAGACCTTTTCAGCTTCACCTTGGATTCCCCCTTGCCTCTATAAATAGCAACAAATGGAGAGTAAAAGTCAGAACGCTATGCTTTTCCTTGTTCATAAACTCAGGATATCAAAAATAATCCACACAGATCTAAACCAACTGTGCAGTTCTAGAGAACCTTCCACCACAAAACACAGTTCAATCGGCAGCATGTTATAGAGCAGGAGGAGCTGAGCAGATTGATATATAGTTTTATAGGAAAGGATTTAGTAAAACATGTAATTTATACCCTTATATCGCTGAACTTTCTGAATTCAGTTGTACACAGGGAGGTATTATCAGTGATCGTATTCTCTGTGTAAGTGTGTATACAGAGAAAACTATCAGTCACTGACAGCTGTACACAGGGGCAGTCTTAAGTTCAGATTGAAATGTTGCACTGAATCTTTTCCCACAACATCAATCTGCTCAGCTCCTTCTGCTCTATAACGTGCTGCCTGCAGATTGCACTGCAGTTTGTGGTGACGAAAGAAGGTTTGAAGAAAGATAGCTCACAAGGAACCACCATTACGGCTCCCATAAGCTGACTAAGTTTAAAACCACGCTGAATGGAAAATAGCCTGGTGTTGGAGTAATAAACCTCTCCATACGGCTACATAATGGGGCAGGTTTGCTATTTAGAAGTTACACAGGTATAAAATTGTACAGACCAAATACCTCTCATAGCTAAACGTTTCTTACAAAAGGAGGTTTCCCATAAACATAATTTTCCTGTGTAATCTGAGACGTGCTGCCGATAATCAATAGAACTGAATGAGGAGGGAATGACTGCGGTATCGTCCCTCACACAGTGGTCTGCGTACTAGGCCGGTGCCAACGAGCACCGATGGATGGGTTTATAGCTCATCTTGCCTGACTATTAAGTAGTTTAATAGAGCCTTTATACATATAATTGTGAGCCACATTTTCATCAAATTGTGTGAGTCCAACAAGGCAACTTCATACAGATAGGACCCTACACCAAGCAGACTCTCCTATGTAGGGTCCGATTGCTACAAGGGTTAGAAAGTAAAAATCCATCTCTGCAATCACTACTCCCGTAGCTCCACAAATAGCGTGCAACTGCTAATTCTGCAAGTACATTCAGTTATATACAGACTGCTTGGAAGTTTAAAGTCAATGAGCGGTCGGCAAGTGGTTAAAGTGAAATTGAAGCTATGCTGAGGACACATTACTATGAAAACATACATTTTATCTCTTGTGTTAAACAAAGACCCCATAGCACATAAGGATCCCAGCCAACCACATCATTTGCACTTTCCATAGGATTGAACACTTCCAAGTTTACATCTAACTTGCAGTAAATGTCTCCAAACAGCTTAACATTTAATACAAACATATATGAGAACACACAGTATATAGTTTATAATAACCATGACAAAAAGGATAGAAAAGGCCACCCGCTGGGCTGAAAGTACAGATGGTTCACATAACTTGTGGATGATCAGACACTGGATGAAGCAAACACTTGAAGAACCCCATGATGGTGGACATGCCTACATTACGGGTAATGCCCTCCCTGGTGCCACCATGCTCTACAAATCATGTAAAGACCCTTCTAAATGTACGCCTGTTTATCCCAGTAGCGACTTTCCGGCTTCAATCCACACAGATCGAAAATGGGCCTCGTCTTCCTACACGGCAGCATTCTTTACCTTGTTCACATGATGCGTGACTGAGCTGGATGATGAAAAAGCGAACTAATGTAAATCGCGAATTTGGAGCAATTTGGCCTTTTGTTTTACTAGTGGTGGGAAGGGGACACTAAAACGAACACCCACTAAAAGAGGACTGTGCTGTTGTCACTGGGTGAACAGTATCCCCAGCAGCACAACTTACGCGGCTAGAAAATCTCAAAAAAGATGGTTTGGGTTAGAAAGGAAAGAGCTTTTCTGTTTCTAATTGTTTTTGTGGTGACCTGATAAACAGCAGCATTTGACTTTAGGTGTGCACTGTTATTGCAGGTCTTTTCCTAAAAGGACATCTGTCAGCAAATTTGTAGCTATGGAACCGGCTGACCCGTTACATGTGCACTTGGCAGCTGAAGGCATCTGTGTTGGTCCCATGTTCATAGGTGCCCGCATTGCTGAGAATAATGATGTTTTAATATATGCAAATGAGTCTCTAGGAGCAACAGGGGTGTGTCTGTTACACCTAGAGGCTCGGCTCTCTCTGCAACTGCCATAAAGTCTGCACGTTGATCGACAGGACCAGGCAGGCATGATGATGCTTTCACTGCCTGGTCCTGTTGCAGCAGTTACATGCAGATCAGAGCATCTAGAAGTAGCGGCAATGCCTCCGTTGCTCCTAGAAGCTCATTTACATATGTAAACATCATATTTCTCAGCAGTGCGGGCACATATGAAAATGAAACCAACACAGATGCCTTCAGCTGCCAAGCGCACATGGAAGAGGTCATCCGGTTTCATAGGTACAAATCTGCTGACAGATGCTCTTTAAAATCAATTGCATGTGTGCAGCTTTAAGCTACCCAGTGGTTGTATTTTTGCGGCCCATCCTTCTTATCATATTACAGATGAAAATGCTAGACACTTCTGAGCTGATTACAAAGTAGGCCAAGTCCACTTTAAAACTCAATATATTAAAGGGTAACATTTTATAGCTTCTATCTGTAAGTTACGCTGCGCTACTGGGAACAATCAAGAACAATAATTTAGGCTACTTTCACATTCGCGGCAGAGGATTCCGGCAGGCAGTTCCGTCGCTTTAACTGCCTGCCGGATCCGGAAATCCTGACGCAAATGGATGGCATTTGTCAGATGGATCCGGATGTGGATCCATCTGACAAATGCATTGAAATACCGTATCCGTCTCTCCAGTGTAATCCGGAAAAACAGAGTCAGTATTTTTTTTTGCATTTTTAAAGGTCTGCGCATGCGCAGACCGGAAAACCGGTTCCGTTTTGCTGGAATACTTATACATTTCAATGTAAATTAATGCATTCTGGCAAGTGATCAGTATTTTTGGCCATAGAGAAAACTGCAGCATGCTGCGGTATTTTCTCCATCCAAAAAACGTAAGAGGGACTGAACGGATGCATCCTGATCAGAATGCTCTCCATTCAGAATGCATTAGGATAAAACTGATCATTTTTTTTCCGGTATCGAGCTCTTGTGACAGAACTTAACACCAGAAAAGAAAAACGCTAGTGTGAAAGTATCCTAAGAAAGGTCTTTCCATGACCCAGAGGGTGGTTGGACCACTTTAGGATATGGGGGTACAAAACCAATAACAAGTCCTCTTTTAAACATCTTTAACCTAATGACTGCAAGGTTAGAAAACTGAAGACTGTGTCACACCGCCTGTAGCCATGGATAATGTCCAGCCGCACTTCCATCTTTGTTTCCTCACAGATACTCCCATTCTACTTTAGGTGGCTCTTCATGGGAGCTTAAGGCTTCCCCCCGATGTATTATCCCCACCAGTGCCGGTCCCCTCTCTTCACTGAATGGTGTACAGTAGAATTTAGGCTCATGCATGACAAACATTTTGTAAGAAAGGAATAACCACTCTGGTGTATAAAATGCTAAATAAAATGAGGTCAGCTGAAATATTCTAAGCATGTACTCACAAGATTAATAACCAGTGCATATTTACCCAAGAGATAACCATCCCCGCCTACTCCTGTACCTGTCTCTGAAATATGTAGAAATCACAAACCATACCGGGCTGGAATTTCATTGCCAACAGGTACATTTTCGGACATATTGCGCACTTCCTTGTATGTAAGATTAATGTGTCCATGTGAACGTTACAATTTAAAGCAAACCACCCTTAAGCATTTTGAGTTGTTAAATGTACTAGCTATACATATATCAAAAGTAAAAAGCGCACCCGTCAGCAGCATCAACCCTTTAAAACCTGGTCTACTGTCCGGTAGGGTTGATTTAGCTAATAAATATGATACCTGGCTTGTGAAAAACTGTTGCAGAATTCCCGAGAAAAATAAAATAAATATTCTTTATGCAAATTAAGTCTTCAGTGCACCAAGGGGCGTGGCTAGCCATGGAAAGGTGAGGTGCACTGAGGGACTAGGTCCCACCCCATGGTGCACTGCAGCCCTCATCTGCATAAAGAATAAAAATACTTTTTTCTTGAGAGCATGGCAACCAATTTTCAATTTTTTTTTTTACTCAGACAGCCCCCTAATGTAGCCTACAGGAGGTGAATAGGACACAAACTACATGAAGTAAAACTGTTCATACGGTAATCTGCTTAAGGAAGCGATTCAGAAAACGCTATGGGAATTACCACTTATACAGATATCAGCGCTCCGCTTGGTAACACGTTCATCCACTTCCTCCCTTACCTCTGTGACCTCATACAAGAGGTCTTTTCTACAGTGCGTGTTACATATAGGTGTGAATGGAAGGATTGCTGCTCTTACTTGCCACTGTCTTGTTCAAACTTCTCAAAGAAGGCTTTGCGAACTTGGGTCCCAGAGGATCTTGGCAACGTCTGTGACCTCATTAACTCGCGCTTCTTCTCAGGCTGACGACTCAGCGCTGGAGGTGGGGAGTGAGATTTGGGAGTAACATCAAAGTATCTGTCTGTGCTGCAAAGCAAACAGAGACACCATTGACCACAGGATCATACTATTACAAGTAACGAACAGAAAACAGCTATAGGATCATTGAAGGCACGTGTAACCGTAGTTGGTATAGCAGAGGTCTCCAGTCTATGTTTGAAATGATAATGCACACACCATTGACTAAGCACATTGAATTGTCAGTAACAGTATAAGGCCTCATGCACACGACCGTTGTGTGCATCCGTGGCCGCTGTGCCGTTTTTTTTTCGCGGACCCATTGACTTTCAATGGGTCCGTGGAAAAATCTGAAAATGCACCGTTTGGCAGCCGCATCCGTGATCCGTGTTTCCTGGCCGTGAAAAAAATAAGACCTGTCCTATTTTTTTCACGGCCAACGGTTCACGGACCCATTCAAGTCAATGGGTCCGTGAAAAATCACGGATGCACACAAAATTGTCATCCGCGTCCGTGATCCGTGTCAGTTTTTTCCTATCATTTCAATGGCAAACTTGACTTAGATTTTTTTTTTTCAATTTTCATGTCCGTGGATCCTCCAAAAAACAAGGAAGACCCACGGACGAAAAAACGGTCACGGATCACGGACCCCGTTTTTGCGGACCTTAAAAAAAACGGTCGTGTGCATGAGGCCTAAAGTTTATAAGAACACGTAACATTTCAAAAAGGGATGCAACCACTCTATTGTATGACCTGTCCAAAAAACAGACCAACACATACATGCATCTCTGTAATATTTTAAAAAATATAATAAATAAAAAGGGAAACAAATAACCCAAAAAGATGTAACCCCACAATCTAACGCCCTTTCCATAGCAAGAAGTGAATTAACATATATCCTGGAAGATAAATAGGAGAACCTAAAGACTATGCCTAGAGCCTCTGACCATAGCACTGCAAAGCAATGAAATCTGACACTTCACAAGCTGTAAGAATTCACAGAGTCACTTTTACATCAGATTTCCTGGATTGACCTGTCGACGAAAGAGGCAGGCTGGTAACCAGAACCCATTACATCTCTTTACCCTAAGCTGAGGACCTGTACAAATAGGAATATTGCAGACCATAAAGGGATAGCCTCTAAGGCGTATTCTGTGGATCTGTGAATAACGTCTTAGGCTACTTTCACACTTGTGTTTGGTATGGATCTGCACAAACGCATCCGTTCAGATAATGCGAAACGTCTGCATCCGTTCAGAATGGATCCGTTTGTATTATCTTTAACATAGCCAAAACGGATCCGTCTTGAACACCATTGAAAGTCAATGGAGGACGGATCCGTTTTCTATTGTGCCATATTGTGTCATAGAAAACTGATCCGTCCCCATTGACTTACATTGTGAGTCAGAACGGATCCGTTTGGCTCAGTTTCGTCAGACGGACACCAAAACGATGCAAGTAGCTTTTTGGTATCCGCCTCCAAAGCGGAATGGAGATGGAACGGAGGCAAACTGATGCATTCTGAGCGGATCCTTTTCCATTCAGAATGCATTAGGGCAAAACTGATCCGTTTTGGACCGCTTGTGAGAGCCCTGAACGGATCTCACAAACGGAAAGCCAAAACGCCAATGTGAAAGTAGCCTAAGACGTTATTCACAGATCCACAGGATACGCTATACATGCCTGATATATGTAGGTCCCACTACTGGGGCCTGCACCTCTCTCATGATTTTGGGTCCCTTGACCCTGTCCAGCTGGTGGCCACATCAGTAATGCGAGGGGAGGCTGGTTCTATGGAAACAGCACAGTTCACTGTGCCAGAATATTCACTTCTATGGGGGTTAGGTAAATAGACCTAACATAAATAGAGCAGCACAGTCAGGGAGGGATTTATCATTGTAGGTTCATTTTTAGACTGGACCTGCACCAAATTTATTAAAATGGCAGTAAAAACGCCTGGATAATGCCAGACGTTTAGTTGTGACTTCATAAAATGTGCCACAAAAGGGATTTACTCTAAAGTATTGACCACATTTTCACTCCAAACCTGTAGGTGGCGCTGGAAGGCATAGTGTTCAAAAAGTCGCAAAATTTTTTGTGCAAGTAACCCTAAAACATCACAAGGCGTGCAGGGCTTGATAAATTCCCCCAAAATGTTTGCAATCCATCAATTTCCAAAACCTTAATAGCGGCTCATCTAATTTCCTAACTTGGGATCTTTGACATCACATTCTAAGGTCATTCAAAGAAATGGCAACGGCTACAGAAAAGGTAAGAGATGGAATGATGTGTATCCAAGACTACTTGTGGCTTACAGCTCACCAAGGCCACTTTCTGAACAGGATGCATTCTGGTGCACTCCGTTCTGCTCAGTTTTGTCCCCATTGACAAAGAATGGGGACAAAACTAAAGCGTTTTCCTCTGGTATTTAGATCCAATGACGGATCTCAATACCGGAAAGGAAAAACACAGATGTGAAAGTAGCCTAACATCTCCTGACATATCTGGTAAAAAGCTGTTCAGACTAAGCCCCTTGATAGAATGCCATCAGGCATAGCCTTCATGAGTAGATGGCTACTGATTTCAGTGGGTGCCATGTAATGCTTCAGCAAGTAAGCATTCTCCTTGTCGTTCCTCCCGACACAAAAGATGCAATGAAATAGGAATAGAAGCTATCCAAACTAGATAATCCCTTTAAGCCTGCACTACACTTTTAATTAACAACCGTGTGTTTGGTTAACTTGGAATCTGCAGCATTTATTTGACTTCTTCACGATGTTTTACGCTCACTGACAGGGTGTTTAGTTTGAGAAATGACATTGTGATAATTACACTTATGTGCAGGTTAAAGTGACAGACTGACAGCTTTTCTTCCCTTTTTTTCAAATGCTTGAGAGGAAAATTAAACAGTGTTAACTAAGTAATGGAAAACAGGACACGATGCCCTAGAAGCTGCTGCCCGACTCGAGGGTCCTGTAACTATGTCACTGAATATTTTCCATATGATTAAATGCAAGCATTCTATGCAGCCGCACGTACCATAAACCTCATTGTAATTTTACAAGGCATTTTTGTTGTGCTTTTAGGGCCAGATATAACAGGCAGCCTAGGGCATTACTGACATAATTCACAGACATGTGAATCAATCTTATATAACCGATCACAGCTCTTCTGCATGGCTTCAGCTTATTTTGCTGTTCACTAAAATTCCTAGGTCCTTTTCCATGTCAGTGTTACCCAGTGTTTTACCATTTAGTATGTCCGGGTGACTTGCATTATTCCTTCCCATGTGCATAACCTTACATTTGTCAGTGTTAAACCTCATCTGCCATTTCTCTGCCCAAGCCTCCAATCTATCCAGATCCATCTGCAGTTGTATACTGTCCTCTTCTGTGTTATTTACTTTACACAGTTTAGTGTCATCTGCAAAAATGTATATTTTACTGTGCAAGCCTTCTACAAGATCATTAAAGGGGTTCTGCACTTTCAATTAACTGATGATCTATCCTCTGGATAGATCATCAGCTTCTGATCGGCCGGGGTCCGACACCCGGGACCCCCGCCGATCAGCTGTTTGAGAAGGCAGCGGCGCTCCAGCAGCACAGCGGCTTTCTCACTGTTTACCGCCAGGCCGCCCGCCCACTGACGTCACAACTTGTATCAACTAGAGTGGGCGCGGCTAAGCTCTGTTCACTTGAATGGAGCTTAGCCGCGCCCACTCCAGTTGATACAAGTCGTGACGTCAGTAGGCGGGCGGCCCGGCGGTAAACAGTGAGAAGGCCGTGGCGCTGCTGGAGCGCCACTGTCTTCTCAAACAGCTGATCGGCGGGGGTCCCGGGTGTCGGACCCCCGCCGATCAGAAGCTGATGATCTATCCAGAGGATAGATCATCAGTTAAATGAAAGTGCAGAACCCCTTTAATATATATATGGGCAGCACAGTGGCTCAGTGGTTAGCACTGGTGCCTTGCAGCGCTGGGGTCCTGGGTTCGAATACGACAAAGGAATTTGCATGTTCTCCCCGTGTTTGTGTGGGTTTCCTCCCACACTCCAAAGACATACTGATAGAGACATTAGATTGCGAGCCCCACTGGGGACAGTTGGATGCTAACGTCTGGAAAGCGCTAAGGAATATAGTAGCGCTATATAAGTGTATAAAATAAATATTGAAGAGCATAAATAAAAACAAGGGTAATAAAAAATGTTTGCCTTTGGAAGACATTATACTCTCACCTATCTGGGTCCTTTTTGACAATAAGGCTACATGCACACGACAGTGGAAAAAAAATGTCAGTTAAAAAGGGACATTTTTAAAGGATGTTTATTTCACTGATGCTTTTCTGAGAAACGGATGTTAAAAAAATCTACCTATTCAATTATATGGGGACAGTCAGTCAGTGAAAAATGGACAAGATAGAACATATTCTATCTTTTGACCTCTGTTTTTCACTGACCGTCAAAAAAAACTGCCATGTGAATAACCCCATCGACAACCATTAAAAAAAATGTACATCACATGTCCGTTTTTCACGTAGCCTTATATAGGATCAGCACATCATAGAGTTATATGAAAAGGTCCTCTAGAATGGTTATTACATGGGGAATGCAAGTAGTTACTACAACAGACATGTCAGGAGAGGTGACAGGCCTTCCTAAAACGCCCCTTTACGATCAATCTCCCACATAGAGAGGTCTGACTATACACACACAGAAACATACAGATATGGCATTCTTGTATAGATACCAGTTTTGTTAAGATCCGAATGTGCATGCCGCAGGTACTTTTATGTTATGTTACCTCTAAAAAATAAAGATGTTTACCATGTCAATGCTACAAATATCTGCTCTTCCCTTTAATTACTGTCATCGACACTGCGTAAAATTTATTACATATTCAAAAAAATTCCACAAAACACTTGTAAAGAGGCCATTTCTCTTCAAGAAGACGTGTCCTTATCTTCTAACCAAGCCATCAATCACTGCTTGTTGGTTGCAACATTGCACACTGGGACAGGTTGACAGCCATCACCAGAATAACCAGTTTTAGGGTGGGAGCAGCCTTTTGTTTTGACTATTTTTAAAGGTTTGATGACATTTTTGCTGTATGATTTTTGTCATTACCATCTTTACTGTTGAAGAGAGACGGAAGAATGATTTCCTTTGTGACAGGAATCCAAACTAACAGGGTGCAGAGAGCTTGTTACCACTTGTGATTACAGGTTTGGGGATTTATGTTGTTATTTTTTCTTTTTACAGTTTGTACTGATCTTAGTCTATAGGATAGGATTAACCCCTTAAAGGACCTTGCCATTTTTCACCTTAAGGACCAGGCCGTTTTTTGGAAACTTGACATGTGTCACTTAAAGTGGTAATAACTTAGGAAAGCTTTTACTTATCCAAGCCATTTGGAGATTGTTTTCTCATAACACATTGTACTTCACAATAGTGAAAAAATTTAGTTGATATAAATTCACCTTTACTTATTAAAAAAATCCAAAATTTACCCCAATTTTTTTTTTTTCCAAATTTGAATTTACCTGCTTTTAAGGCAGATAGTGATACATCATAAAAGAGTTATTACTTTACATTTCACATATGTCCACTTTCATGTTTGCATCATTTTGTAAATGTAATTTTATTTTTTTGGATCTTATACGGCTTAGAATTTTAGAAGCAAAATTTTTAAAGACAATTTCCGAAACCCACTTTTTTAAAGGACCACTTCAATTCTAAAGTCACTTTGTGGGGCTTACATAGTGGAAACCACCCATAAATGACACTATTGTAGAAACTACACCCCTCAAGTTATTCAAAACTAATTTTACAAGCTTTGTTAAGCCTTTAGGTGTTCCACAATAATTAAAGGAAAAAGGAGATAAAAAAATTTATTTTACTTTTAGGGCAAATTTCCATTTTAATATTTTTTTCCTGTAACACATCAAGGGTTAACAGCCAAATAAAACTCAATATTTATTACCCCGGTTCTGTAGCTTACAGAAATACCCCACATGTAGTAGTAAACCGCTGTACGGGCACACTGCTGGGCGCAGAAGGAAAGGAAACGCCATATGAATTTTGGAGGGCAGATTTCACTGGGATAATTTTAAGTTGCCAATATGACATTTAAAGACCCCCTGAGTAGAAACTCCAAAAAACTGAACCCATTTTGGAAATTATAGGATAAGGATACACTTTAATTGGTATTATTTTATGGTACATATAACTTTTGATTGCTCTATATTACGCTTTTTGTGAGGCAAGGTAACCATAAAATAGCTGTTCTGGCACAGTTTAAATTTTTTGTTTTTTAAGGTGTTCACCTGACAGGTTAGATCATGTGCTATTTTTATAGAGCAGGTTGTTTTGGACACGACAATACTAAAATATGTCTACTTTTATTTTTATTTTGTTTCAGTTTTACATATCAAAGCATTTTTTAAATAAATCATGTTTTTTGTGTCTCCTTTTTCTGAAAGCCATATTATTTTATTTTTTGGGTGATTATCTTATGTAGGGGCTCAGTTTTTATGGCATGAGGTGACTGTTTGATTGGTACTATTTTGGAGTACATACTACTTTTTGATTGTTTGGTATTACACTTTTTGTGATGTTTGGCGACAACAAAATTGATTTGTTGGCACTTTTTTTTATTTTTTATTACGGTGTTCATCAGACGGGTTAGCTCATGTGATATTTTATAGAGCAGTTTGTTACGGACGCGGCGATACCCAATATGTCTTTTTAAAAAATATATATTTCGGTTTTAAACAAAAAAAGCATTTTTGAAAAAAAAATATTATGTTTTAGTGTCCTTATTTCCTGAAAGCCATATCTTTATTTTTGGGGCGATTGTCTTAGTTAGGATCTCATTTTTTTAGGGAAAAGATGACTGTTTGATTGGAATTATTTTTTCGTATATATGACTTTTTGATCACTTGGTATTACACTTTTTGTGATGAAAGGTGACAAAAAAAATTAGCTTTTTTTTTAGCACAGTTTTTATTAATTACGGTGTTGACCAGACAGAGTGGATCATGTGATATTTTTATAGAGCGGTTACGCACGCGGCGATACCTAACATGTCAGTTTTTTATTTATTTTAGTCTCGTTTTATGGGAAAGGGGCTTTTTTTTTTAATTGAAACTTTACATTTTTTTTATTGTTAAAAACACTTTTTTTCCACTTTTATTATTTTTTATTTTTGTTCCACTATGGGACTTCAACATTACAGGGTCTGATCCCCGTTTCAATGCAGCACAATACATCTGTATTTTAGTGCATTGACTATCAGTGTATTACAGTGTAATACACTGATAGTTTGCCTATGAGACTTTGAATGGCTTTGGGCTTCCATAGCAACCATCGGGTCCCCGCCACTGCAGCACGGGGACACGATGGATGAGGAGAGGAAGCGCAAACCTCCCATATGCCGCGGGTAACGCTGACCACGGCATATGAGGGGTTAATCCACCTGCAACAGCGTTATCACAGATGCTGGTGGATACAGCTGGATCCGTGCTGCTGATCGCGGCACCGCACATGGGAGGGGGGGGGGGGGGGGAGAAGGACCATAGGACGAGAATGCTCGTCCTGGGGTACAAAGTACCAGCCATTTAGGACGAGCATTCTCGTCCTGGGTCCTTAAGGGGTTAAATACAAATCCGAAGCTCAGCAAATCAAAATTATGAAATAAGCAACTCATTAATTACTTATGCATTTAAAGGATCATATAAAAACAGAATGCAAACTGTAGTTATTGTGCAAATCGAGCATTTACACCGTTTTTTTTTAGTCCCATTTGCTCTAGCTAGCTGCTTACACATGCATTTAATAATTTAACAGTTTCTACCCATTTTTTTCTGTAAGAAAGGACTATGGATTTATTGACTACAATGTATTTGCTCACAATAAGTGAAATCAGCTGCACTACTTTCTATGAGCCTCAGTAAATGTAACCGTCATGGGCGATGCAGCCTCCAGCTAGGTTGTAGAATATAGCCCAACTTAGGACTCCCTGAATAAGCCAGAACAGAGAGCCACTATGTAAAAGCAGGTCCAGTCTTGGCAGACCTGCCCTGATGGCTCCAGGTGCCATATAGTGGATCTATGGCCATAAATTGTGTCCCTCACTGATGGCAGACAATTTTTGGGGCTTAGAGAAGCCTGAGCTGTGGTCATCAGCCACCTGATGGGTCAGTGAAATAAACATACGAGAAGGGATGGTCCTCCTTAGGCTGCTTTCACAGTCAGTGTTTGACCAGTGATTTCCATCAGTAAGGGCTTAAAAAGCAAGTGCGGAATCTACAGGCACCGGCCGTGTGCACTCCATATCACAGATGCGAACCCATTGACTTGAATAAGTCTGCAATCTGCAAGATACAGAGCAGTGGCATGGATCGGAAGCCCACAGAAGCACTACAAAGCGCTTCCATAAGATTTTGGTCCATGCTCCAACACCGCAAAAAAAATGGAACCCATCCACTTCAATGGGGCCATCTGCACCCATATGTGTCCCCCCCCCCCCCTCAAAAAATAAATAAATAGAACATGTCTGTTTTGTGGACAAGAATAGGACATTTGTGAAGGAGTGAAAAAAATGGCTGAAGGCTCTTGGCTGGTGTCCTCGTTTTGCTGCTCTGCTAAAGACGGCTACAGGCTGTAATGCCTACTCTCTTTGCCAATACTGTGGTACTTGTGGAGAGGTCAGGTTTGAGCGATAACCCCCTGTCCATGCCCCTAAAGCCCTAGTGGCTGCTTCCTGCATGCAGTTCAAAAAGTGACACACTGTATTGCATTACCTCCCTGTATGGTATATTTGTACCATATTGCATGCCTTTTTTCTACCTTTAGGCTGGATTTACCCATGCAGTATTTTCAGCAGGTTTTTTTTTTAAAGAAAAAACTGAATTTAAGTGGTTGTCCATGACTTTTATATTGATGGCCCATCAGATTATCAGGGGACCGACTCCCTGCACCTCCACCAATCAGCCGTTCTGGAGTAGCTCTATGCAGCTCTGTCCATTGTTTAGTGGACAGAGCTGACTACTGCAGCACATCTTCCACAAATGATCAGCTGATCATCGAGAGTGCCACGAGTCAGACCTCCACTGATCTGATATTGAAGGCCTATCCGGAGGATGTCATTAAAGGGTTTCTACCACATCATTTTGACAAATTTAGCTGTCAGACACTAGCGATCCGCTAGTGTCTGCTCTACCAAACAATGCTATTATAATAGCTTTTTGTGTAGCCGTTTCCATAAAAAACGAACTTTTATTGATATGCTAATGCGCCGCTAGGTGCTAGAGGCTCGGTCTACCTTCACAAAATGCTGCGCGTCCCTCCAGCCTGCCCATCTCCTCTGGAATGCGATCCTACCTCTGAGTCAGCGGATGAATTCTCGCGCCTGCGCCGTGCGAGTCTGTCTTCGGCGCAGTAAATGTCTGACCGCTGCCTGCACAGACATCTCGGTCATCGGCGCAGGCGCAGTGGAGATGTCTGTGCAGGGAGCGGTCAGACATTCACTGTGCCTGCGCCGATGACTGAGATGTCTGTGCAGGCAGCGGTCAGACATTCACTGCGCCGAAGACAGACGCGCACGGCGCAGGCGCGAGAATTCGTCCGCTGACTCAGAGGTAGGATCGCATTCCAGAGGAGATGGGCGGGCTGGAGGGACGTGCTGGGCGGCATTTTGTGAAGGTAGACCGAGCCTCTAGGTGCTGAAAAGATGCCCCCATAGCACCTAGAGGCTCATTAGCATATCAATAAAAGTTCGTTTTTTATGGAAACGGCTGCACAAAAAGCTGTTATAATAGCATTGTTTGGTAGAGCAGACACTAGCGGATCGCTAGTGTCGGACAGCTAAATTTGTCAAAACAATGTGGTAGAAACCCTTTAATATTTAACTCCTCGAAAACCCCTTTAATACAAAAAGGAAAAAGAGAAGTATTAGTCTTTTCTTTTACTTTTCATAAACGTGGATTTGCACTGCAGATCATCAGGGATGACCATTCATACAAATGCTTGTTCCCGACAATCTGCCCGTATAAAGGTGCCGTAGATGCACCTGATGAATGAGTGAAACGCTCATTCATTAGGTGAAACAATCTTTCATGTAGACACCTAAATCATAGTTTCTGGGCAGCAGATCGTGCTGTGTAAACAGGGATCTGCTACCCAGAAACAATGACTCTGTATGAGGCTAACAGAAGGCAATAGTGATCTATTATCCCCATACAGCGGAGGGGGATCAATGCATGTAAATCCAGTGCTTCACTTCCACTGATGACTAGGCAGTTGTCGGGAAGAAATGCTTCCTTCCCGACAATCGCCTGCTCCATCGCGCATGTAAATCTTCCTTAAGATCCACTACCGTGTTTGTCTCACAAAAACTGTATGATTCCATCCTTATGAGAGAGTTTTAGGATATGTGTATTTTTAAGTACAAGTCACTAACAAGTCATTGAGTCATCCAAGAAGATCCCATTACCTGGAACCCTCATGACTAGGGAATCATCCACGTTCATGTGCAATAGGCCTAACTGTGATGTGTAGCCAATGATGCTGGGGCTACACGACAATTTGAGCTGGTACACTTGTGGCACAACCAAGGATCGCTGTGTTACAGTGCAACCAAAAAAATTAATAGGGTCACAGAACGTTTCGAAAGCTGCTGCGACCGCAACACCAGAAAAATCACAGAAAAATCAATTTCTGCTGTATTTTTTTGCGATTCTAGGGTCACTCGAGGTTGTAAGTTGTATTGCGACCCCAGTCATTTTCATGGATGCACTACAACACAGCAATCCTTAGTTGTGCAATGGATGTTTCGGCCAAGATCAAAATGCAGTTATTGTGGCTACTACTGGTGAAACAAGTGCTTTCAACAAGTTTCACCTGTAGAAGTCACATTGCAAAACTGCAACGATGTCTCTGGTGGTAGGAAAAATATTCTGTACTATAGTCTTGAATTATAGTAGCTAAGCAGGGAATATTGTCAAATAGTAACCGAGATGCACATAATGTATTGTTGCATTTTCCCTCGGTCATATTTACTTTGAAATATTGTACCCCCAATGTTAGCTTCCATTAACGAAAACATAAGTAAAAAGCTATTTTTCTGACACAACATCCTCCATCTGAAGAAAACGCATAGTAAGGCCTCATGCACACGACAGTTTTTTTTCACGGTCCGCAAAAACGGGGTCCGTGATCCGTGACCGTTTTTTCGTCCGTGGGTCTTCCTTGATTTTTAGAGGATCCACGGACATGAAAAAAAAGTCGTTTTGGTGTCCGCCTGGCCGTGCGGAGCCAAACGGATCCGTCCTGAATTACAATGCAAGTCAATGGGGACGGATCCGTTTGATGTTGACACAATATGGTGCCATTTCAAACGGATCCGTCCCCATTGACTTTCAATGTAAAGTCTGGAGTTCTTTTATACCAACGGATTGGAGTTTTCTCCAATCCGATGGTATATTTTAACTTGAAGCGTCCCCATCACCATGGGAACGCCTCTATGTTAGAATATACTGTCGGATATGAGCTACTTCGTGAACCTCAGATCCGACAGTATATTCTAACACAGAGGCGTTCCCATGGTGATGGGGACGCTTCAGGTTAGAATACACTACAAACTTTGTACAAGACTGCCCCCTGCTGCCTGGCAGCACCCGATCTCTTACTGGGGGATATGATAGCACAATTAACCCCTTTAGGTGCGGCACCTAAAGGGGTTAATTGTACTATCATATTCCCCTGTAGGAGATCAGGGCTGCCAGGCAGCAGGGGGCAGCCCCCCCCCCCCCTCCCCAGTTTGAATATCGTTGGTGGCACAGTGTGCCAACCACCATCGGCCCCCCCCCTCCCTCTATTGTATTAAATCGTTGGTGGCACAGTGTGCCAACCACCATCGCCCCCCCCCCCCTCCCTCTATAGCAGTAACATTGGTGGCAGTGTGCGGTCTCAACAGTAGAAGATTCATACTTACCGGCTTGCTGCTGCGATGTCTGTGTCCGGCTGGGAGCTCCTCCTACTGGTAAGTGAAAGGTCTGTGCGGCGCATTGCTAAAGAACTGTCACTTACCAGTAGGAGGAGCTCCCGGCCGTTCACAGACATCGCAGCAGCAAGCAGGTAAGTATGAATCTTCTACTGTTGAGACCGCGCACTGCCACCAATGTTACTGCTATAGAGGGAGAGGGGGGTGGCGGGGGGGGCGATGGTGGTTGGCACACTGTGCCACCAACGATTTAATACAATAGAGGGAGGGAGGGGGGCCGATGGTGGTTGGCACACTGTGCCACCAACGATATTCAAACTGGGGAGGGGGGGGGGGGGGTCTGCCCCCTGCTGCCTGGCAGCCCTGATCTCTTACAGGGGAATATGATAGTACAATTAACCCCTTTAGGTGCCACACCTGAAGGGCTTAATTGTGCTATCATATCCCCCTGTAAGAGATCGGGTGGTGCCAGGCAGCAGGGGGCAGTCTTGTACAAAGTTTGCAGTGTATTCTAACTAGAAGCGTCCCCATCACCATGGGAACGCTTCTGTGTTAGAATATACTGTCGGAAATGAGTTTTCACGAAGTGAAAACTTAGATCAGAAAAAGCTTTTATGCAGACGGATCTTCGGATCCGTCTGTATGAAAGCAACCTACGGCCACGGATCACGGACACGGATGCCAATCTTGTGTGCATCCGTGTTCTTTCACGGACCCATTGACTTGAATGGGCCCGTGAACCGTTGGCCGTGAAAAAAATAGGACAGGTTATATTTTTTTCACGGCCTCGAAACACGGGTCACGGGCACGGTGTAAAAACGGTGCACAAGCCGAGTTTTCTACGGCCCCATTGAAAGTCAATGGAGCCGCAGAAAAAAACGGAAAACGGCACAACGGCCACGGGTGCACACAACGGTCGTGTGCATGAGGCCTAAAACACATGAGCAAGATCACCTACCTTTCAGAGATTATTGAGGAGTTTGAAACACTGTAACTCTGTGTGGATTTTGTAGAGGATATGTTTTTTTCTGGAAAAATAAAAAAATAATCATGAAGGTGTTAATTACGCATAATGAAAAAAAATAAAAATGTAATGAGCAATAATAACCATCAAGTTATATAGAAAACGTGTTCTGAAATAGCAACTACATATAGATTCATTTACTCACGTAATGTAAGGCCGAATGCACACGGCCGTAAGCAGTCCGTGGTATCCCGGCCTGGCATCCTGCTGAGAGCAGGAGCGCACGGCATCATTGGTTGCTATGACGCCGTGCGCTTCATGCCGCCGCTGCACTACAGTAATACACTCATATGATCTATATGAGTGTATTACTGTAGTGCAGCGGCGGCATGAAGCGCACGGTGTCATAGCAACCAATGACGCCGTGCGCTCCTGCTCTCAGCAGGATGCCAGGCCGGGATACCACGGACCGCTCACGGCCATGTTCCACGGACGTGTGCATTCGTCCTTAATCATGTCTGCAGTGATGCCCCAGATTAAACACCATATACTAGGCAACTGTATGTCTGTAAAGGGAGCTGGATAATATTTTATCAGCAGGGAATTAAGGTATCTAATTCAATAATATATTATTTCAAGGAATCTGTCACCACGATCTTGGATCCTCGAGTAGAAATGCACATAGAGTTCTGATCGCCATTTTCATTTTCCTACTGGCCCGGTTCCCTAGCTATCAGCACTCAAACATGTGCTGAAATATATAGTCAGGACTGCTGTGCTAACATAATAGAGAGGACTCCTGTGTGCACACCCAGCGGTCCTGAATCTATTTCAATGCAGTTCTGAGCATTGTCCGTAGGGGAACGGGAGGCAGTAGGAATGTACTACTGCTCATAATGGTACAACATCATCGTGACAGATTCACTTTAAAGAGGCTCTATCACCAAGAATGGTTTTCTTTAAATGAAGGCCGCTAACAGACATCCAAAGAGTTAAAGGGGTTGTCTCATCATAGACAATGGGGGCATATCGCTAGGATATGCCTCCATTGTCTTATAGGTGTGGGTCCCACCGCTGGGACCCGCACCTATATAGAGAACAGAGCCCGAAAGTGAAGGAGGGAGCACTGCGCATGCGCAGCCGCCCTCCATTCATTTTCTATTGGGCCAGCGAAAATAGATGATCGCTGGCTCGGCTATTTCCGTCGAGCCCATAGAAGTGAATCGGAGTGGTGGCTGGTCATGCACGGTGAGAGCCGGCTTGGTGGTGGATGGACCAGAGTCCTCCAGCCACCACCTTTCAGGGCTCTGTTCCCAATATAGGGGCAGGTGCCACTGGTGGGACCCACACCTATAAGACAATGGTGGCAAATCCTAGCTATATGCCCCCATTGTCTATGATGAGACAACCCCTTTAAAAGGTGACCATCCCACCAACTTGCTCCTTGGCTGCTTTTTAGCTTGGCTAAAGGCAGGACTGCGATCTGTGACTACACTTTAGCTACACTGCCTACAGGGATGTTAGGGTAGTCTGACACACGTCCCCCGTCTCATCATTGTTTCAGGCACAGGCACTTCTCAGACTGAACTGCAGTTACACATCACAACTCTGCCCTAATGCAGCTCAGTTATAAAGATGCTCTCATTTAAATCTGCCTTTCTTGTTGACCAAACCTCCTTTCCACATAACATTTATCATTGGGTTTAAAAAAATAAAAAATAAAAATGCTAAGGGCTCCCAGACAGGGAAGGCCCCGGGTCCTGACGGACTTACGCTTTCTACTATAAACAGTTTAAGGATATTTTGCCTGCTCATTTTATAGCTGCCTTTAACTCACTGGATAGGGCCCGCACACTTCCAAATGACACACTAAGGGCGCATATCACTGTAGTCCCTAAGGAAGGGAAGGACCCCTTATGTTGCCAGAGCTACCGTCCCATCTCCCTGATCAATGTGGATCTGAAATTGTTTTCTAAAATACTCGCCACTCGCCTGCTTCCTCATTTACAGAAACTGATCCACTTAGACCAAACAGGTTTATTACCTCTGAGAGAAGCCCGTGATAGTACCACGAGAGCAATTAACATGATCTACCGTGCCGTTACTTCCAAGACTCCAACTTTATTCCTTTCTACCGACGCCGAGAAGGCGTTCGATAGGGTCAATTGGGAATTTATGTTCGAAACCCTACGCCTTGTGGGAATGGGGGACAAAATGATGGCTCGCATTACTAATCTCTACTCCAACCCCTCGGCGGTGGTTAAGGTGAATGGTCAGTTTTCCATGCCCCTGTCCATTCGTAATGGTACAAGGCAGGGCTGCCCCCTATCCCCCTTGATATTCGTGATCTGTCTAGAGCCGCTTCTGTGTCACATAAGGGGGAACCCCGATATTTCAGGGCTACGGATTCATGAGACTTCGCACAAGGTTGCAGCTTACGCTGATGACCTTCTGTTCTTTCTTACCAATCCCAGGGTTACCCTTCCAAACCTTTTTCAGGAGCTAAAAATATACGCTCACCTTTCAAACTTTAAAATTAATTATCAAAAATCGGAGGCCTTAAACATAACCCTTCCCCCCTCCATGGTTCAATCTATTTCAGAGAACTTTCCATTTAAATGGGCTCGTTCGTCCATGAAATATCTGGGGATTTTTCTGACCCCCACACTCGCGGAACTCTACCAGGCCAACTATCCACCTCTTCTTCGAACAATAAAAGCAGATTTGGACAGGTGGCATACTGGTACGTTCTCCTGGTTTGGAAGGATATCCATTTTCAAAATGAATGTACTGCCAAAGATTCTTTTTTTCTTCCAAGCCCTACCGATCCACATCCCCAGACTCTTCTTCCACACTCTCTTGAAAATGCTGACCCACTTTGTATGGGCAGGCAAACCGTCCAGAATCGCCAGGTCAATACTTTTTCGTCCCAAGCTGGAGGGTGGTCTAGGGCTCCCTGACTTCCTTTCATACCATAGGGCATCGCATCTTCTTAGGATAGTTGATTGGTGTCGACAGCAGGCATATAAGCAATGGATCTCAGTTGAGCAGTCCTTCCTGTCTGCTCCATTGTCAGCCATCCCTTGGTTGTCCACCCAGGTCCCGTTGGAGGCTCGCCTACACCCCACAATTGGCCCCTCCTTGAAAGCCTTAGCAAGCATTCAGAATCGCCCGGGTATCTCTCCTTCCCCTTCTCCTATGTTCCCTATTTTGGGAAACCCACAATTCCCCCCAGGGTTAGAGCGCGGTCCTTTCAAAGAGCTCGTGAACTGCAACAAGTTCAGGGCCCACCATCTGATTACCTCGGATCAATGGCTCACCCCACAACAGATCTCTGAGACAACGGGACTTCCTACACTTAACCCCTGGCAGTCCAGACAACTCATGCACTTTCTGTCCACACTTCCTCCTGCGTCTACATACGTCCGAGCTAAGACAGATTTCGAGGCCCTCTGTGAGCAATCTGGAGTGACTAGACGCACCCTTTCCCGCACATATAGCTTGCTAATATCCCCCCCGGACCAACCTCCCCCCAATTTTGTCTCCCAATGGGAAACTGACTTAGACATAACTCTTTCATTAGAACAGCGGTTGAGATTATACACATGCATTCACAAATCATCTATGGCCAGCAATATTCAGGAAGCGGGCTTCAAACTCATGTCACGTTGGTACAGGGTCCCAACTAGGCTCAACTCCATTTTCCCATCTGCCTCGCCCATGTGCTGGCGTTGTGGCTCTGAGAGGGGTACATTATTACATGTATTCTGGTCTTGTCCCCTTCTCTCGGCTTTCTGGGACTCTGTGTGGGGGATCACATCGAAGTTTTCTACATACGCTCTCCCGAAGACGCCGGCCTTTTTCCTGCTCCATCAGTGCGAGATTCCTCTGGCATCCTACAACAAATCTGTGGTAAGACATTTGGTAAACGCGGCGAGAGCTTGCATCCCAGGCCTATGGAGGCAGTCTTCTGCTCCCTCCATATCAATGTGGATCAGTAGAGTCCAGGAGATTATGCGAATGGAGGATCTCACTTCTTCTCTGAGACACACTGAGAAAAGATTCTCCAAAACGTGGAGTCATTGGTTGATCTTTTATGATTCGGCTGATTGTAAGGCACTACTGGCGCCTGAGTGAGAGTCAAGGTTTGCGAATACTGTCCCCCCCTTTCCTTTACCCCTCCTCCCCTTTCTTCCTCTTCCCTCCCCTGTTTCCCCCTCTCCGTGTCTACATAATGTTTGTATTCAGGTTGCATATTACTGTTCCACAGTCGGTGGTGGTTCTCCCGAGTAGGGTTCTATAAGTTTATGACCTGTCGATTGTCATTTATTTTGCCTATGCTTTGTTACTGAGATGTATTCGCCATCAGTCTCATGGCCTGTTGGGCTTTGAGGTGTTTATTTTTACCTATGCTTTGACGCTGAGATGTATCCTGCATCAGCCTCATTGCTTGTTATGCTTTGCTCTATTGAAAATGGAAAATTTAAATAAAGAATTTACAAAAAAAAAAAAAAAAAAATGCTATGAGAAATGCTTGACTCCTTTGCCTATTTTTTTTTTTAAATGTTTTTTTGGTGGCATTTTATTTTTATTTTTCTGGCATTCTTCAAGTCCTGTAGAGAAGCTCATAGGAAAAAAATAAAAAGTAAAATAAAACAAAAAAAAAGTGCCATAAACACAGTATAAACCCCAAACCAAAGATACTGAAAACAAAAATGGTGTGTTTGTAAACTTTTCAATAATTAGCTATAAACATTAAAATGACATCTAGTCACAATTATTACGGTATTTTTTTTTAAAGCCCCGTTAAAAACTCTTAAACACCACAAAATGCTGTGTGTGTGCGAGTCATCTTGAGGTGGGTAGAAAAAAAAAACTACATGTAAATGCATCACACGCCGTCAATGTTCTTTTCAGGCATGAATTACCACTGACACAAAACACACCATTACATCATAACTTATACCAGGTTGATATGAAAGAGGAGAAGGCTACTAAATGACAAGCACATGCAGACAAATTCCACCTTGCTGGGATTAGGAGTTGGAACTCCGATGCCTGCAGCGCAATAAAATCAGGTATCAACTGAGATCCTAATAGTTTATATTTAATGGCTATATTTCACATGTCATCAAATAATCCTCTGCCTTACGGCCCAGAGGGAATTAAGAGTTTAAGAAGTAACACAAGACGACGCTCACCGGAGTTTGCCGTTACACCCATTGTCCTGACAACGCTGGCATTCCATGTCCTGACAGCACCTAGCAGTTACACAAAGCAGAGAGAGAGATATAATATAGTGTTAGATACTAATACTTCATCTTTACATTACCCAGGTCATCAGAAAGTATTCACAGTGATGTCATCCAAGCAACACCTGCTTCTCTGCAAGACTGTGCCAGTGGATCCGGGGGAAGGAATATGGAATTATCCGCTTTTTCATAGCAGATTGCAAACGCTATTACAAGATGCTAACTGAACATAAATCGCAATGCAGTTTTGGACGGCCCTGAGAAAATCCCTGGAAATCTAATGGGGCTGAGCAGAGCAATATACTAGTCCCCAGGGTAGTCATGAATATTAGGTCTCCCTGGAGAGAGCACTGGACCGAATGGATTCCAGCCTGGAACTGCTCAATAGTGTTGAGCGAACTTCTGTTTTCAAGTCTGGCGTACAAGGTTTGGATTATCTAAGAATTCCGTTATGGATTCCGCTACCACGGAACATAACGGAAGTCTATGACGGAATGCACCACAGAGGCTTATTCCCTATTGCATTCCGTCATAATCGAAGTCTATGGCCGGCACGGTTAGAAAAGTTCTGCTTGCAACAGACGGAAATAAAGTTATAAACAGATGGTACCAGCCTTACTTTCATACACAGAAAGACGTCAGACGCAAATGCTGGTTCACATACTCTATGCTGCTCTTGACAAGTCTGACATTTTAGGATAATAAACCACGTGATAGATACGTAGGTCTTTTTATCATGAGTGAGCCAACTTAGCGGAAAGGTTAGATTTTAATAAGCAGAGGCAAAATAGAATTCTTCTGTCTCAGTTAGTTCAACCAGTCAATTCTGCCGACAACTTCTCCAGAAGACATGACACATGCTTTTGGTGGTCTCAAAACTACCATTGGGGAGCTAAGCTTAAGCATGGTCTATATAAGGAGCTTTATCCATTGGCTAAAATGCTATTATAGGGATTTAATACGGACGGCTTATCCTTGGGATCTGATCAGTTGGTGTCCTGACACCCCACACATCTGCTGATGAGCTGTAGCGCTGGAAGTCAGCGCAGTGCGTTACACAGCTCCATCCATTTCTGTACGGGACAGAGCTGATTACTGCAGCACTGCTCCCACTGAGGTAAATGGAGCAGTACTGCAGTTAGTAGCTGTGTCCACTACATAATGGACAGAGCTGTCTAATTCCCGCACCACCTTCTGGCACTGGGCTGTCGGACCTCCAATGATCAGATACTGACAGCCTATCCTGACGACAGGTCAATATTAAACTACTGAAAATACCTTTATGAAAATTACATGATTTTTAAATGCAATTAATTTTTTTTACATTCTTTTAATTAAAGGCTTTTAATAAAACGTGCGTCTCACCTCACACATTGATGGCATATAGTTAGGATATGCCACCAACGTCAGATAGATGTAGTCTCACCTCTGGGACAAGCTCCTATCTCTAGAACGGAGCCTCGAAAATGAATAAAAGTGCACCATGCATGCACGGCCGCCCTCTATTCATTTCTATGGGACCGACAAAAATAGCCGAGCGCTGGCTCAGCTATTTCCAGCAGTCCCAAGTAAATGGAGTTGTGGCCATGCTTGCACTGTGCACTCTCCATTCATTTCTAGAAGTGGGACTAGCACCTATCTGACATTAGTGGCACATCCTAGCGATATGCCATCGATGTGTGAGATGACGCAACCCTCTTTAACATTACAAAATTTGATCCATGGGTAAATAGGTGCCCAAGAATCACATCTATATGGGTTGGTTGAAATAGCAGCCATTGTAAAGGGTGCACAAAGCAGAGGTAGTGGCTTTTGAATCAAGAAAGGTTTAGAAACTGACGTAGAGACAAGTTGTTGGTAGTCCGGGTATGATCTTAGAACGTGATGACTATGTGATGCTAACACCTGCAAAAGGACACAGCCTAAAGGGGTTATCCAAGAGTCAGGACTATCCATAGGACTGGCCATCAATATTAGACTGGTTGAGGGTCTGACTATCAGCAACCCAGACAATCAGGTGTTTAAAGGGTCTGCTTCAGTATTTACCAGGCTCCGCACCACTGTTGGTGGTTGCACAGCTCAGCCACATTCACTGAGTGAACCGTAGTACCAGGCACAACTGCAATTAAAAGTACATTTGGTCTCTCGAGACTAGGGTTGTCACGATGCCAAAATTTTGATACCATAAAAAAGTATTGTGATACTTGATACCATGCGAAAAAAAATAAAACACCAAAAAAGCTGAGTGCATTCCGCATTTTATGGAATGTCTGGTAAAAAGGCAAAGCCGGTATCGAATTGATCCGGTACAAAAGTATCTATAATTTAAAACCTGGTGCAACACTACGCGAGATACAATATTTTCATCACCTGATCCTCTTTCCTGGGCAAGTTGAAAGTAGACTCAACATACAATGCCTCAGACTCAGAGCCAATCAACATGGCCATTTTTCTGGTAAAACGCCTGTACTGGTTGTGTAGTAGCTATTCTTTACATTACATTTCGGTACTATATCACCTGTCCTGCCCTCTGTCTGTGCCAGGATGAGCTTGTCCTTTGGATGTCAGGTGAGGGGGGCTCCATTTATACTCTATACCAGGGCTGGCCAACCTGCGGCTCTCCAGCTGTTGCAAAACTACAACTCCCAGCATACCCAGACAGCCTACAACTATCAGCCTACAGGGCATGGTGGGAACTGTAGTTTTACAACAGCTGGAGAGCCGCAGGTTGGCCAGCCCTGCTCTATACTGTACAGGACTCTAAAAAAGCAGACATCCTCAAAGAAAGTTTATCGGTCCCTTGATGGCCCCTTCCAACAGCTGTTGGGCAAGGCTACCAAAAGTTGTACCCCATCCCCCCCAAGGTTAGGCCATATTTTAAAGGCGCTGCCCCAAAAGAAATGTTCTATATTTTTCAAACCAACCTGGATCTGAAAACTTTTGTACTTGAACGAAATTAAGGACACTCCCCTTGAGCTGTCAGCTTGATATAAAATCTAGCAGAGCAATGAACGTGGAGATCTCTGGATCCATGTGAGGTACAGGGCTGGTTCTAGCTTTGCTAGAAAGAGACTGTCACATACTACATGATGTCTGATTTTAATTTTTTTACATTAATCATTGGATAACCCCTTTAAAGTTATATCATAACCACAAGAGCACCCACTTTAGCTTAAGCTTCACGTACAAATTTTTTGGCTAGATTTTTTTCCCATGCATCATCTTTCGCTTTTCTCAGTACTTCTCGGTAAAACCATATGGCCTTAGGCTATACAAACAACAGATCATTTTGGCACAGCGTGAAGCACAACATCTCACATCAATGAACTGTAGCAGCTCCACATTTGTTGAAGACCATTCAAATCTAACCTAATGACCTATCATTTTCACAGAATTATAAGTTACAGAAGCATTGTCTGCCGCTTGCTGAAAATAACATGGTTGATAATCTGAGCAATTATGTAGGATTTGCTCAATGATGTTTAACCAGCACTGATGGAAAACAAAGAGAGGTGCCAGCCCGAGGAAGTGAAAGATCGGAGCAAGCTATAATGAAAGATTTTCTACATGGAATGTAACAAAACATTAATTCTGTAATGTAGGTAAAGCGGATCACTGTAAAAAAATAAATAAAAAAATAAATAAAAAAAAAAAGAAGTGGAAAAGACACTTTTAAAATATGGAATAATTCAACAAAATTTTAGTTGGTGGTAACTTTCGAGTTAAATACAGCTAAAGTTATATACAAAATGTATAGACAAAAGTCTTGGGACACAAGTCTTAATCATTGAACTCAGGAGTTTTATTCAGTCCTATTTCCACAGGTGTATAAAATCCAGCCCCTAGCCACGCAGTCTGCCTTTACAAACATTTGTGAAAGAATGGCTCGTTCCAAAGAGATCAGTGAATTTGAGTGTAGTACTGTAATAGGATGTCACCATTGCAACAGGTTAGTTTTGTGAAATTCAAACCCTTCTAGATAATCCACCATCAACTGTGAGTGGTATCATTAAAAATTTTAGGAACTACAGCAACTCAGCCACAAAGTGGCAGACTATGTAGTGTTAAAAAGCAGGGTAACAGAGAGAAGGTACATAAAAACATAAAAAGTCACCGATGTTCTACTGACTTAATAAATGCAGAGATCCCAACCTCCTCTGTTATTAACATCAGCACAAAAACTGTACGCCGGGAGCTCCATGGCATGGGTTTCCATGGCTGAGCAGCAGCATGTAAGCGTTGGATGCAGTGGTAATAAAGCGCTCACTACTGGACTCTGGAGCCGTGGAAACATGTTCTGTGGAGTGACTAATCACGTTTCTCTATGTGGCAGTCTATTGTATGAGTGTGGGTGCCCACTGTAACGTTTGGTGAAGGATGGCTAATGCTATAGGGTTGTTTTTTCAGGGCTGTCCTAGGCCCCTTAGTTCCACTGAAGGGAAATCTTAAAAGGGGTTGTTCATCTTCGGGGGCCCTTCAGCCAGACCCCCCCCATGTCGTCGGACCTGCAGAGGGAAGCATACTTACCTACTTCCTGCCACTGGGTTCCGGCTCCTGTGACCAATCAGGAAATTTACTAGCAGTGACAGGGGTGCGGCAGCAGACCAAAGAAGCTGGATCGGTGCTGAGCAGGTAAGTATGCTTTCCTCTGCAGGTTTGGCAATGTGGGGAGATCTGGCCAAAAGGCCCCCCAAAAGGTATAACCCCTTTAATGCTTCAGTGTACAAAGACATTTTGGACAACTGTATGCTTCCAACTTTGTGGGCACAGTTTAGGAAAGGCAGCTTTCTGTTGTGGAATGCAGCCCCAGAGCACAAAGCAAGGCATGGCTGGATAGGTTTGGTGTGGATGAAGTTGACTGGCCGCACGGAGCTTCCGATCTCCACCCCAACAAATACCTTTGGGATGAACTAGTCAGAGACTGCAAGCAGGGCCCTCTCCTCCATTATCAGTGTCTGACCTTAGGAATGCTCTTCTGGATAAATGGGCATAAATTCCCACAGATACACTCCAACATTCTTATAGATGGCCTTCCCAGAAGAGTGGAAAAGTATATGTAAATACAGGTCAACACTTGTAGACTACTATAGGGTCTTGCATACGGAGGGGCATAGCTTACCTGACAATACCTAAAGCAGTCTATTTTTAATATGATTGGAGCATTAACAAAGAAAATGTATTAATGGGATTTTATTAATACCTTAAATTATATAAAACTATAACTAAACTTTAGAGATGTAAAACAATGGAACTTGTTGGGACATGTTGGAAACAATGGCGGGTAATTCTTTAGATGAACTAATGATCTCATTTATTTGAGCAATTGATCCAGCAATTTAACATGTCCTTACCTTGTGTACTGCTTTGTTTTGATGCCATTTCCATGGGACTTTTTGATTCTGAAGCTTGTAGACGGTTGCTGCCATTGTAAGTGGTAGAGTGGGAGTCCCCACATACTTTTGTCACTGCAGTGACAGGCATATGTGGCACGCGGACGGACATGGCTGGTAGGTGTTCCTGTGTTAGGAGGCGTGCGTGCCTCGGAGACGGAATCCAGTGGCATCTTAGCCTTCTCTGTTGAATGTGTATGGGAGAAGTATTAGGCAAGAACATTTGAACTGGCAAACTAATTACAAAAATTAAATCACCATAACCACAACAAAAAGACTAGCGTCCGCGAATACATTTATGTCTTCATTTAATAAATAATATATACTCTGCATGAGGAACCTCCTGGTCTCTAGCACAGCTTCCATGAAGCAATTATTTGCCTACAAAGTTCCTACAGAGAGACAATGAAACCTGGAGGCGCCAAGGGTGCAAAGGAACCCAAAGAGGTCATTTATAGGGCTACTGTTTATCCAAAAATACTTCAATATGTAAAAGGAAGATTAATTAATCAATATTTTGCTACTCTGTCTGTATACATACCCGTGTAAGATTGATGTCCATTTTCCACAACTGAGTTACTCGTTGGTTTTGCAGAATCAACATCGTTTTGTGCCTCTGGCACGACGCTCTGCCAAGGAAATGAACCAAATATAACATGAATATGCCAGCTCGTAGCTGATTAGTGATCATATTGAAGGCACAAGGGTACAGATTATGTCAAGCTGAATAATAGCAGGATTATAGAAGGCTTAGAACCTAATACACTTTCACACTGGATGGCTAGCCAGGGCTTTAAGAGATTTCACTGGGGTTATGCTTGAGAGTGCAGGGATTACTGTAATGTTATGCTCAGCCAGTGAAAGATTACTATTGCATCAATGTCAAGTAACATTCAGAGTATTACTTGTGATATTTTATATTACGTATATATGTAATTATTTCAACATGATAATGTCAATTAATATTTTGCATGTAGCATTTCATGTCTTCCAACCAAAGAACTTACAAGCAAGGTCTACATAACAAATCGCTTTCAAATTAGGGTATTTATTTCTATACATTATAGCAATAAAGCTAAGGTTAATTCTTACTCATGTACGCTCAACGTTATAGAGAACAAAAAGGGATGTGAAAAGTTAAGAGAACACTACGGGCAGAACATACAGAATGTAAAAGCCTAGTGTCAGTCATGAGGGCGCGGAGCAGGACTCAAGGGTTTTCTCTTGTGTCTGGCACTACAGCAGTCAGTATGGGTGCCGTGCCGCTAATTGCTGGGCCGAGTAACGCAACTTTCACACTGGCGTTTTGGCTTTCCATTTGTGAGATCCGTTCAGGGCTCTCACAAGCGGTCCAAAACGGATCAGTTTTGCCCTAATGCATTCTGAATGAAAAAGGATCCGCTCAGAATGCATCAGTTTGCCTCCGATCAGTCTCCATTCCGCTCTGGAGACACCAAAACGCTGCCTGGCGAAGCGGAGCCAAACGGATCCGTCCTGGCACACAATGTAAGTCAATGGGGACGGATCAGTTTTCTATGACACAATCTGGCACGATAGAAAATGGATCCGTCCTCCATTGACTTTCAATGGTGTTCAAGACAGATCTGTTTTGGCTATGTTACAGATAATACAAACGGATCCGTTCTGAACGGATGCATGCGGTTGCATTATCTGAACAGATCTGCCTGTGCAGTTCCTTGACGGATCCACACCAAAAGTGAGTGTGAAAGTAGCCTTAATGGGAACAACTCCATTAAAAGCATTTTCTAAAACATTTTTTTTTTTTTTTTTTACTGATGAGCTATCCTCTGGATAAGTCATCAGTATCTGACCGGTGGGGTCCAACACCTGGGACCCCCGCCTATCAGCTGTTTTGAGAAGGCAGCGCGCTCCTGTCAGTGTGGCTGCCTTTTTGCAGCTTACCAAGCACATTGTATAGCGGCTATGCTTGGTATCGCATGTGAATGGGGCCGAGCTGCTCCTGGCTGCAGTTTAATATCTACATTACATATATATTTGCCTGTCACAGTGTTTATATCCAGTTCAGATTACAGATAAGCAGGACATGCACACGTCCCTAGACAAACAGTGTGAATTACGTTCATTTCTTTATGATCTGCATTACATATTGCCGTTGTCATCCCTTACATTGCACAAACAAGCTGTATACAGGGAAAGATCAGTGTTTTGAAACTAGGCAACGTAAATCCATGTATATACATTTCATGCAGAAGGTGGGAGCCTTTGAATACATCTGTTTCCTGTAAAGAGGACGATGTAGGATTGTATACAAAGGGATGGTAACAAGCACCTACTAGCACCATCACGCAGCGCAGCAATCCACCAGCCAATGAGAGATGATGCCATGATAGAAATCTAATGTGTTACATATTCCAGAGAATGTGGGTGTTTACAGTGATGCCCTTCAAATGTACCTAACATACATACACAGTATATTCCTGACTACAAATGTAATATTATACACACACACATTATATATATATATATATATATATATATATATATATATATACACATACATACACACATACATACATACACACACACACAACTGCAAATATTATCCAAATGAACATAAAAGTGCTTACAGACTGCGCGCCAAACACCATTTCAGTCTGATACGGCCACAAGTGGGGAGTCTGAGGCTAATATTAAGGATCTGCCGGATTTCTGCAGCAGCGGCAAAATTCAAACCAAACAGTGCAGATTTTACATTGCAAAAGGGTGAAATCTGCTGCCAATATCCGCAACACAAATTAATGTGCTGCGGAATTTAAAATCCGAACATCAGGTTACGCCAGGTCTATATAAAAAATAATAATATACATTTGGTCATGGGTGAGGAAGGGGACGGGCCGACAGGCTCCTCTCATTTACCTTTTTCTATGCCTGTTTTAGGTGTAGAAAAAGGTCCAAATGCAAGACAGCTCGGCCGGCGTCTATGCAACTCTGGCGTCCACCGCCAGCTTAGGGGTTTATTAGGACCGGTGTTGAACACGCTGATCTTAATAAATGTGTCTCTTTGTCCTTTATTTACCCATGTAATGTTTCAGTCCTCTTACTGGAACTTTTTTCAAGCAGTAAGGACTGAAACATTGCAAGGGTGAATAAAGGACAAGTTTTTTACTGCATGTGGAGGTGCTGTGGAATCTTTTCTTCTTCTGTATTAGAGGCTAGTTAGCAGCTGTTCCTGACTGTTATATGTAAAGACTTGTTTTATCTCTCAGTTATCTGCTTCATTTTCGCTTATCTTGGATGACATTTTGGGGCTTTGGAACCAATCACTCAAGTTACACTGGTTCCAACATACAATGGTTGTCCTGGAACCAATTAATATTGTAACTTGAAGGACCACCTGTCATCTATACATGCAGTGAGGAACAGAAGTATGTGAACACCCTGCAATTTTGTAAGTTCTCCCACTTAGAAATCATGGAGGGGTCTGAAATTCACATTTTAGGTGCATTCCCACTCAGAGACAGAATTTAAATGATTTTTTTTAGGAAATCGCATTGTATGATTTTTAAAAGAATTTATTTGTCTTGCACTGCTGTAAATAAGTATTTGCAAACAAAGGCTTCTGTACCAATATTACCCCTGATTTTTTCAGGTGTTCAATTACAGAGGTCAAACGTTTCCTGTAGTTCTTGACCAGGTTTGCACACACTGCAACAGGGATTTTGGCCCACTCCTCTAGATCTCCTCTAGATCTGTCAGGTTTCGGGGCCATCGCTGAGCAACATGGAGTTTTAGCTCCCTCCAAAGATGTTCTATTGGATATAGGTCTGGAGACTGGCTAGGCCACTGCAGAACCTTGATATGCTTCTTACAGAGCCACTCCTTGGTTATTCTGGCTGTGTGCTTCGGGTCATTGTCATGTTGGAAGACCCAGCCACGACCCATCTTCAATGCTCCAAATGATGGAAGAAGGTTGTTGCTCAAAATCTCACAATAAATGGCCCATTCATCCTCTCCTTAATACAGTGAAGTCGTCCTGTCCCCTTCGCAGAAAAGCACCTACAAAGCATGATGTTACCACACCCATGCTTTACAGTAGGGATGGTGTTCTTGGGATGCAACTCATCCTTCTTTTTCCTCCAAACACGACGAGTGAAGTTTAGACCAAAAAGTTCCACATGACTTTCTCCCATGCCTCCTCTGGATCATCCAGATGGTCATTGGCAAACTTCAGAAGGGCCTGGACATTTGATGACTTGAGCAGGGGAACCTTCCGTGCAATGCACGATTTGAAACCATGACGGCGTAGTGTTCTACCGACAGTGACCTTTGAAACTGTGGTCCCAGCTTTCTTCATGTCATTGACCAGCTCCTCCCTTGTAGTTCTGGGCTGATTCCTCCCCTTTCTTATCAGCTATACCCCACGAGGTGAGATCTTGCATGGAGCCCCAGTCTGAAGGGAGACTGACAGTCGTCTTTAGCCGCTTCCATTTTCTAACAATTGCTATAACAGTTCATCTATTTTCACCAAGCTGCTTGGCAATTGCCCCGTAGCCCTTTCCAGCCTTGTGGAGGTCCACAATTTTATCTCTGGTGTCTTTTGACAGCACTTTAGGTCTTGCCCATGGTAGTAGTTGGCGTCTGACTGTGAGATGGACAGGTGTCTTTAAAGAGCTCAGACAGGTGCTACTAAGTTAGATTAATGAGTGGAGTAGAGGTGGACTTTTTAAAGGCACAGTAACAGGTCTTTAAAAACCAGAATTCTTGCTGTTTCTCAGGTGTTCAAATACTTATGTTCAGCAGTGCAAGACAAATAAATTCTTAAACAAATCATACAATGTGATTTCGTAATTTTTTTTATTCTCTCTCGGAGTGGGAATGCACCTACAATGTGAATTTCAGATCCCTCTATGATTTCTAAGTGGGAGAACTTGCAAAATCGCAAGGTGTTTAAATACTTATGTTCCTCACATTTCCATTGGAGACCATAAAAAACATATCTAAGGTACATACCGCTAAACATCAGTGTACACATACAAGGTAATATAGCCTGTAATATGTCATGATGTGGCTGAGTATCATGAGGTAGGGGCTCTCTGCTTTGTGCAGAGACCCCCCTACTCTGCTCTCTGCTTTTCTTGGGTAGGATGTAATGATGTGGTGAAGGCCTAGCTTCACTGTATACAGGTAACGTATGTGACCATGCATATTTTTAGAAAAAAGCCGCAAGCTCAGTAGAAAAAGGGCAACCCTCACTAATACAACTCACAGCAAGTCTCAATTCCAGGCTTTTGTGGCCTTGTTGCTTTCTTTACTGAAGCTGGAATGGTAGTAACTAAGTGCATGTAGAAAAATGCAACTGAAAGGCCCTGAGGGAAAAGAAAAAGTTCACTATTGTTCATATGAAAAATAGGCAACATATTTTATTACACAGCTGTCAGTAAAATGGCAGCTTTATTGTATGCACATCAAAGGAAAGAGAATATTTCATATTGGTATTTCTGTGGTTGACCTCTGTATTGTTAGACCGCACACTAGTTCACAAGCACACTGCAAACCTGGTGATATACAAGTAGGACCATGCACAGGTCAATAGAATAATAGAATAAACCATCATCACGATATTTCCTTACGGGTATATTCACATATAGCTGTTAAGGGTGCTAATAAAACGACATTTCATACTACAGGTGAAACTCAAAAAATGTGAATATCGTGCAAAGTTCATTTATTTCAGTAATGCAACTTAAAAGGTGAAACTAACATATGAGATAGACTCATAAACACGCAAAGCGAGATATTTCAAGCCTTTATTTAGTATAATTTGGATGATTATGGCTTACAGCTTATTAAACCCTAAAGTCTTAATTTTGAGGTACCCTTTGCTCAGGGGGTACGAATTAATTAGCTGACAAGAGTGTGACACTTTGAGCCTAGAATATTTAAACTTTTTACAAAATTCAAATTTTAAGCTGCATTAATGCAATTCCTTTTAATTTGCATTACTGAAATAAATAGACTTTTGCACGATATTCTAATTTTTTTAGTTTCACCTGTACATCGGAGAAAAATTAATGCGTTTGCTGAGGTGGTTTTTGGTGGGTTGCATTTTTTTACAGGTGAAATCCATTTATTTAACATGTTTCACCAGTAAAAAACGCAATGACATTCAACAACTGTATCAGAGACACATGTGGAGGGTCCAGTGGTTTTCCACGTGGTTTTAACTGCACCACATCAGCCACGTGTCATACAAGGCTAATTTCACACGGACAATGTTTTCCCCTGGATGTCGTTCCTTTTGGACAGCATCAGGACTGAATACTGACCCATTCATTTCAAAGGGTATGTTCACACGAGCATTGTTTTTCACCATGTCCGTTCAGGAATATTCACAGCATGTCCTGTCTTTGGCTGGGTTCACATCACATTTTTGTCATAAGTTGAATGTATTTAAATAAAAAATGCCCGAGATAGATACCATACACCATGGAGTTCCATTGTTTAAAAAAATAAAATAAAAAATTAATACTTTTTTTTTGCTGGACTTTGCAGGATGGAAAAACATGGTACACTACTCTTTTTCATCCTGCAAAAAAACATTTTTTTACATTAAATGTATTTATTTATTTTTTTGCATCCATGTCCAGCCTTTTTTTTTCACTTAGGGTGGCTATGAGATGCTGCATGTAATTCTTGATTATTATATATATTTTTTTTTTCACGTGTGTAACAAATGACAAGGTGTGCGCCTAGTCATAAATTAGGAGCATCCTCCGGCAGCGCAGGGGGGAATCAAAGACCAGCGTAAAATGTTGGTCTCTGTAACTACCCCCCATTTACTGCAGATGTACTAAAATCAATATTTCTAAATAGGATTGGATTATGGGGCTCACCAATTTAGAGTCTATTTCCCAACCACGCAGGCTGTAACTTTCAAACCTTCTGTTCAATTAAGTGGTATCCATGTATCCGATTCCACCATATCTCCACCATCTAGAATGCTAACTTTTATTAAAACATGCCCAGTGAAGGCACCCTACACATTTTGGCTTCATTTATCTTTGACTTTCAGGTTTGAAAAGAGGGGAGAGAAATGGCTGGTGGCAACATACTTCAGTCAGTGAGCGGGCTCTCAACCTTTGGAATGCTTCATTTAAAAATACTTGTCTAATTTGGTTTCAGGCTCCATCACAACGTGTCCCGTATCCACCAAATAACTGTATCATTGTGGGTGTTATCAGGACAACGCATACCACAGAGGTCCATCCTCCCACTGACACTTCTGTTTGGAAGAGTGCCTAGCATCTGCAGCCAGACACCCCGGGCTGAATGATAGCACCAGCATCCCTGTCATCACTCATGAGCCAACTCCACAGAGCGATGTGTGTTCCCTTCTAGTGTATACTACCATTAAATAGGAGAATGATAACAAAAAGGAGATAAAAAAAAAAATTGAGAATACATATATTTAAAAAAAAGAAAGTCTGAGAAGATAACCCAGTCATGCAACACATGCACTAAAATGTATCATAAAGGACCAACATATCTAGAACAACTTGGCTATTTTCCCATTTCATGTCCTAAGGCTCGTTAAAAAGTTGGACTTGTATATTTGTATATTATTTTCCCATGGAGCACTGCCACAAAGTCTCCATACACAATTAGTCTACTGAAGGAGTTTATGAAGAAGGTGACGTAGTCGATACGCTGTATGCTTTAACAAAATATGCTTAGTAAGGGTACTTTCACACTTGCGGCAGAGGATTCCGGTAGGCAGTTCCGTCCCCGGAACTGCCTGACGGATCCGGCATTCCGGATGAAAAACTGATGCATTTGTCAGACGGATACGGATTCAAATGCATTGCAATACCAGATCCGTCTCTCCGATGTCAATCTTTTTTTTTGCATTTTTAAAGGTCTGCGCATGCGCAGACCGGAGAGCCAGATCAGTTTTGCCGGAACACTTAATGCACTAACACTTCACAACTTCAATGTAAATTAATGCCGGATCCGGCAAGTGATCAGTATTTTTGGCCGTACAGAAAACTGCAGCATGCTGAGGTATTTTCTCCATCCAAAAAACTTGAGGGACTGAACTGATGCATCCTTACTGGAAAACGCAAGTGTGAAAGTACCCTAATACTGTTGCAGATGGCGGTTTTCCACAATTCATTTACCTGTGGTTCGTTGCTTCGCGAAGAGGGGACCCCCTAATTGTTAGAATTTGTAGTAGTGATGCCACTAGAAGGTGGCGCTAAGCTTTGGGAAACGTCACAAAAGAGACATGCGAGACTTCTGACTAGCCCAGTAATGCCCCGATGGAGGGTTATACCAGAGTACAGAAGTGTGAGACTTGGCTGAGGGTGTCCAGCGATGGCCCAGTGAAGGGGGATCAGCAAATTGCCACCCAAGAGGGCAGTGCGGAGGACAGAGTGGTGCAGAAAGTCTTGGCACTGAGCTGAAACAACCCATCCCAGTCTTATGTATATAGCAGACCACCAGTCCACTAGACTTGTATTAAACTTTGTCTGTTTATTCCACACAGTTCCCAAACCTAGAAATACAACTGCTATCGGGTCCGGTATTCCAAAACAATGACCCCCCTACACACTTTCTAGACATGATTCCCACCGACTTAAGGACTTCTTTTTAGGACCTGAACAACATTATGCTGGATTCACTTAACACCATGATGTAAATGATGTAAATACAGCTCACCCTTTGAAGCCATTTAAATATCAGGCAGCTGAATGATAAACCCCTGTTATGAGAGCAGTCACAGGAAACGTGGGAAATCCATGTCTGCATTCACTGATTGCAGAGGTTTGGCTGTAACACCCAGCAGCACATTGAGAAGTCCCATCTCCTGTTCCCATTCACAAAAGTCATTGTAAAGTATCGTAAATGGAGTCTCCTTCCTGTTGGTAATGAAAAGAGAGCTGAGAAATATCTGAATACTGCAAGGGCTTTTCCCAATTTAATCAAATAACCACACTTAAAAGGGAGAGACTGAAAATGAATATTACTGAATTACCGGTACTAATATAGCAACAAGGCAAACCAACTTTGATTAGTCCTATGCAAGTTAGACCATAATGTCAGAAAGGCATGTCTGGTTCATATTAGCTACATCTAAGGCTACTTTCACACTTGCTGCAGTGTGATCCAGCGGGCAGTTCCGCCGATTTGGATGTGACGGAAAGCATTTGTGAGACGGATGCGGATCAGTCTCACAAATGCATTGCAAGAACGGATCCATCTCTCCGCTTGTCATGCAGAGAGACGGATCCGTTTTGGATTTTTTTTCACATTTTTACCGGTCTGCATGCGCAGGCCGGAAGGACGGATCCGGCATTCCAGTATTTTGAATGCCGAATCTGGCACTAATACATTCCTATGGGGAAAAATGCCGGATCCGGCATTCAGGCAAGTCTTTGTTTTTTTTCGCCGGAGATAAAACCGTAGCATGCTACGGTTTTCTCTTTTGCCTGACCAGTCAAAACAACTGAACTGAAGACATCCTGAACGAATTGCTCTCCATTCAGAATGCATGGGGATATGCCTGATCAGTTCTTTTCTGGTATAGAGCCCCTGTGACGGAACTATATGCCAGAAAAGAAAAAAAAACACTAGTGTGAAAGTACCCTAAATGTCCTGCACCAAAAAAAAAAAAAAAAAAAAAAAAAAAAAAAAAAACCTAAAGGAGGAGTTGTCCCAACTGAACGGCCTATTTTTAAGGCCAGAAACACACAAGCGAGTTCATTGCGAGAAACTTTCAGCGTGTGGCAGTGGGAGGTCCTGTTCTTACCTCGCTCCTCTGCAAGGATTGCACGGCATTACAATGATTTATAATCCGTGTGACCCTGATGGTCCTGGAATCTACTGAATTACACTGACATAATGCTGTCAGTGAAATAAAGTATATTCCATGTCTTGGGAGGGACACACAGCATTATAAATCATTGTAATGCTGTGCGGTGCGATCCTGTCAGGGGAGCAGAGGTCAGAACGGGAACTTACACTGCCACAAGCTGCGAGTTTCTGACACTGAACTGGTTTGTGTGTGTGTCTGGCCTAAGGGTACGGCCATGCATTCAGGTTTCCTGGTGCAATTTTTCAATCTGAAAACAGAAGTGGGGCTTAAAGGGAGATTAAGTATAAAGAGGACAGATAATACTTCCTTCCTTTTGGAAATCGCTCTTAGTTTTGGCTTCCACAACGGCATCAGGAAACCTGAACACGTGGCCGTACCGCAAATGCAGCCTCCCCTTTGATCACCTGATTGCTACCGTTCAAGCTGCTGAAATCCCCTGAGATCAACGGATATTGCTTCTACCAAACATTTAGGTTGTATTTATACAGGAGGAGGGTCATTTACAAAGATTGGCATTTTACAACTGACCAGAGTAGTTTTCACTCCTCTTTTACACCGGTTTTCAGACGTAAAATTTTTTAAATTTGACAGGGCCGAAGTCCTGGCCCCCACCAAGCCCTCGTCACTCCCAAGTAGCGAGCACGACACAATAACTTCTTTGCACCAAAATACTGTCTCATGGGCATTAAAGTTGCAAAAACTGGCGTGGAGAGCATAGTAAATGAACCCCCATGGCGTTTTTGCTGTGTTTGTCGCATTTCTGATGCACATTCATTTTTAGTACTGTGTTAGCAGCTGACAAGTTTTCAGTAGATGAAACGACCACCACCACCATCTGCACAGAAAATTGTGGCTGGTAATGCAGTAGTAAAACCACGTGGGTTTGCGAAGGCTCCAAATGCAATAAACCTGCAGCAAAAATGGGAAAACAGAGGTCCAGAGGGGGAGACTTCACCCATGGTGCCCATATGTCCTCAGATGGCATATCGGCAAGCCGTTTAAAGGGAGTCTGTCACCTAATTTTCACCAATTTAACTAATTAGAGCATTGCCCCACAGACATTTGCAGACACCTTCCAGACATACCTGTGTGTACTATGTGTCTGTATTCAGTGTCCAGGAAAAGCACTTTTAGGCCTCTTTCACACTACCGTTTTTTTTTGTTTTGCGGGCCGTTTTTTGCGCTCCGTATACGGAACCATTCATTTCAATGGTTCCGCAAAAAAAAAAACGGAATGTACTCCGTATGCATTCCATTTCCATATTTTAGTTTTTCCGTTCAAAGATAGAATCTATTATTGCCCGCAAATCACGTTCCGTGGCTCCATTTAAGTCTGCAAAAAAAAAAAACTGAACACATACGGAAATGCATCCGTATGTCTTCCGTATCTGTTCCGTTTTTGTGGAACCATCTATTAAAAATGTTATGCCCAGCCCAATTTCTGATATAGTGAATATAATGCTGGTATCTTTTGAAAGGTTGGAATGCCAGCTTTCAAACAAGGTCAGGTTCATATTTCTAGTCGCTACCAAATATCCCAAAATATGAGCAACTTAGGCTGGGTTCACACCTGAGCGTTTTACAGCGCGTTCCTACGCGCTGTAAAACGCTCAACAAGGAGAAACCAATGATTCCCTATGGGAATGGTTCACACTTGGGCGTTTTACAGCGCGTACGATCGCGCTGTAAAACGCCCGACGCTCCAAAAAGTACATGAGCGACTTTTGGGGCGTTTGTGGCCATAGGACACTGTAGTGAATCACACAAACGCGCGTCAAACGCGCGTTTACTATTACAAAAACGCGCATAAAAATGCGCGTCAAAAACGCGCGTAAAACGCGCGTTTGCGCAACGCTCAAGTGTGAACCCAGCCTAAAGCAGCCCTCCCCTCTTCAGTCTGGTTTGCTTTGGGCAGCGCTCTAAGTCTACTTTCACACTGGCGTTTTGGTTTCCGTTTGTGAGATCCGTTCAGGGCTCTCACAAGCGGTCCAAAAAGGGATCAGTTTTGCCCCAATACATTCTGAATGGATAAGGATCCTCTCAGAATGCATCAGTTTGCCTTCGTTCCGCTCTGGTTGCAGAGTTGGTGTCCGCCTGACGATGCGGAGGCAAACGGATCCGTCCTGACACACAAGGTAAGTCAATGGGGACGGGTCAGTTTTCACTGGCAATAGAAAATGGATCCGCCCCCCATTGACTTTCAATGGTGTTCAAGATGGATCAGTTTTGGCCATGTTACAGATAATACAAACGGATCCGTTATGAACGAAGGCATGCGGTTGTATTATATGAACGGAAGTGTTTGTGCAGATCCATGACGAATTTGCTCCAAACAAGAGTGTGAAAGTAGCCTTAGGCTACTTTGCGCTTGATCGGATCCGTTCTGAACGGATCCGATCATATTAATGCAGACGGCGGCTCCGTTCAGTACGGATCCGTCTGCATTAATAACTTAGAAAAATTTCTAAGTGCGCAAGATGCCTGAGCGGATCCGTTCAGACTTTCAATGTAAAGTCAATGGGGGACGGATCCGCTTGAAGATTGAGCCATATGGTGTCATCTTCAAGCGGATCCGTTCCCATTGACTTACATTGTAAGTCTGAACGGATCCGCTCGCCTCCGCACGGCCAGGCGGACAGCTGAACGCTGCAAGCAGCGTTCAGCTGTCCGCCTGGCCGTGCGGAGGCGAGCGGAGCGGAGGCTGAACGCCGCCAGACTGATGCAGTCTGAGCGGATCCGCTCCATTCAGACTGCATCAGGGCTGGACGGAGGTGTTCGGGTCCGCTCGTGAGCTCCTTCAAACGGAGCTCACGATCGGACCGACGAACGCTAGTGTGAAAGTAGCCTTAGATATATTCGTGAAAAAAAGAGGAGACAGACTCCCTTTAAAGGCAATCTGCAAACATGCAGTAACACACATTATGACGACAGTTCACCTTTCTCCTGCCCATAACAGGGGATGTTGATCTAAGCACAAGTACACATTTACTGATGCAAAGTGATGTAGTGAGTAATATGCTGTAATGCTATGGCCACGCTGATACATTAACGAACACCAGCAGCCATGATCAATGTTTTACTATGGCAAACAGATCACCGCTCCTATTGCACAAATACACACAGAGTGACATGTGCGGCGCTGTCCTTATGGATCCAGACTCTGTTTGAGCAGACACAACCGTTTAAAAGGTCATAAACATCATTCCCTTGTGTTTGTGATCTCTCATCAATCATTAACTGGACCGTCCTTCTGTGTGCAGGGACCGCATCACCCGCAACAATACTATTTGGATACAGGCCTCAGTAATTTATATGCCGGCTCCAGCGTTGGCGTGCATGTCATAACATCCACAAGTGCTGTGCTCGCACCACAAGTCTGCCTGCAGGGAAAGCAACAGTTCATCATTACTATCATTTAAAGCTCCCTAGACGCTCAAGTATAAATATTAAATAATCTCAGGACAAATGCACCACGTGTGACGTATGACTTACTCACTGGCCCAAGAAATAAAGAATCACGTGCCAGCCCCGGCAAGATCACGTCAACCCATCTGGTCAGTGACTCCCATCAATAAATGGGAGCCAAAACTGCGCAGGTAAAAAAAATAATGCCGAAAAGGTGCAAGTCTTTCCATTATACCGCATCTCTGTAGGATCCACTACTGGGTTTGGTTCACAATCACTGATGGAAATCACTGTGTAAACTAGGCCTAATGGCTCATGCACACGACCATGTGCGGGCCGCGTCCGCAATGCATAGGCACAGACCTTGGGGCATGAAGTGCTGTCCGCATCTTTTGCGGCCCCATTGAAGTGAATGGGTCCGCATCCGAGCCGCCAAAACTGCGGCTCGGATGCGGACCAAAACAACGGCCGTGTGCATGAGGCCTAAGTCAATGGTGTCAGATCAGTTTTCTCAGTCTTGTTCATTTTAGAGATAATACAACCAGATCTGTTCAGAACGGATGCAGCCCGTTGTATTATGACGGAAGCAGTTTTGAGAATCCCTTGCCGGATCCAGCAAAAATGCTGATTCAGAAGTAGCCTAAAAGTGGCAAAGAAAACCGGATAAACAAAAAGCGCTTGTTCATCGGGTGAAATCATCATTGAGGCTGGGTTCAGACCAGAGCGTTTTACAGCGCGTTCCTACGCGCTGTAAAAATGCTCAACAGGCAAGAACCAATGTTTCCCTATGGGAATGGTTCTCACCTGAGCGTTTTACAGCGCATACGATCGCGCTGTAAAACGCCCGAGGCCCCAAGAAGTACAGGAGCTTCTTTGGGGCGTCTTGTCGCGCGTTCCCGTACATAGACTTCAGCGGGAACGCGCGACAATGGACGTTCGCTTGTCTCTGTATGCGCGATTGCAAACGCCCGTACAATCGCGCATACAGAGCGTACGTTCAGTACGCTCAGGTCTGAACCCAGCCTTATGCAGACACCTAAGGCTAGTTTCATATCTGCAGCAGAGTTCTCTAGTGGAACAGCCTGTGCGAGTTCCCCAACTACCACATTCCCGCCGGACCCCATTGACTATATTAGTTCCAAAAGGCATCTAATAGTCTTACCAATGTAGAAAAATCCACATGGGCACCTTATGATGTACACTACAGATTGTGTGCATTTATGAACTGGTGCACAATATATTTCGTACCTCCAGTATTTAAACTGCCCGCAAGCATATTATAACTGCAGAACGAGCAATTCCCACATCTGTAACTCCCATTAGGGACCAGAGATTAACTAATAGTTTATCTTCAGCGAAGCTGCTCCTCAATAACCCATCTTTAATTGAGCAGCTTCTCCTGAATGTTATCACAGGTTTTTTTTTGAGACACGTTCCTTCAATTGTTATTCATCTCTCAGAATATGGCAATTCTTACAAATGGCCTCATGAATAACATTGGCAACCGGGCTAATCTCTTGTCCTGTCTTTCACACATTTGGATAGTACTATCCATTTTCCAGTAAAGGATTTGAAAATCGGCATTATTCCAGATATAAATATTTATTTTTTTGCATTATTAAAAGTTACACAATTTGGTCTGGGTACGGCAGGATCTGGCAGCCACAACTGTAATGAATTGTAGTTGACTGGCCTTTTGAATACCAGTAAAAAAGTAATGTAATATAGAGTTCAATTTGTCACCCAGCAGTTTCTACCAAATAGTAACTCCACTTATTTAGCCACCCATAAATTGTACATGAAATTGAGACAACAAGACAATTAAGCCCAGGCAACATTTTTTACGTTTTGTTGAGCAGACCCCGCGCTCCCCCCAATGTGACCAGACCATACACATCTGATCCTCGTCGGTAGAGCTGACTCCTTCGCTCTCCCTGCTGCAGCTCTCCAGTCTCCCCCCATCACAAGGCTGCTGAAGCCAATTACTGACCACAGCAGTGACATGTTCCTCATGCATCATATCACTGGGTCACATGATACATGGGGGACAGGTCACTGCTGCAGACAGTCATTGGCTACAGCTGCCAACTGATCTTCGTCAAACCGGTTGTTGACGTGGGGAGACTAAAGAGCTGCAGCAGGGAGAGCAAAGCAAAGATTCTTATATTATATAATAGCGTTTAATTACGTAACAATTACGTAATCTAATGAATTGCCGATGTGGATCTCACACACGCAGGATAAAAACTCTTATAACCTATAAAGGTTTTCTATATCCTTTTGTAATTATTGCACCATATTCATACTGTTATCCTTGCTAAAGAACTCCACAAAATCATAAAAAACTGTTCTTCTGTCTCTGACCAAACTAAACATATCATCAATATAATGTCAAATTAATTTAATGACGTGCAACATCCGTCGCCTTGCATACCGCATCCTCCTGATCACTGTCATTTTAATGAAGGGATAAAGGATTTATGTCACCAGTGGTCGGCATTGCATTGTTGGAACTTTTTGGCTACCGAGCGCCACCAAATGTTTGTAGATTGCAGTCTCTGATGCCCTCTGGAAGACGTAGTGCGGAAAACCGTAATAGGGTAGTGCCAACATATCAACACAAAAAAGGAGCTGAACAATAAAAATTCTCAGAGTCTGACTTCATTTCTATTAAGGAATCCAGGCCTTGGAGACTCATTCCAAATTCTTTATTCTGATGGAATGTATGAATATTTGTAGGCTATATTACTGATTAGATAAGTAATCTACTAGCGCTTTATTTATGATTATTATTTCTGGAATGGTTAAGAAAGTTAATATGTAATATATGAAACCAGAGATAACAGATAGAATCAGAGCTCAACCTCTGAGGACATCATGCAGAGAACAGTACCTTCTACCTCTGGGAAAGCTGTCAGTCTCTTACACCGACACATACACCCGTGATACTAGTCATTGATGGGACAGAATCAGTTAATGATTATGGTCTACACATTTTGATAAGAAAATAAATTACTGGCAATTTTCCAGATCGGGCACGGCGGGCCCCCTCCTAGGAGAGGATGGGGCCCCTCTGCGTGATCAATATGGCGGCAGGGACGGGGCTGCTGCAAGTCAGGAGGAATCTTGCAGCAGGCTCCCAGCTTCAAGACAGCAGCAGGAAGAAGGCTCCGCCCCCTCTGAGACATCAATGGCGGGGGTCCGCTTTAACGTCCCTGGCTTGAGCCCAGCGTCTGAAAATGCCTTCTCCAGGATCGGCGAGTGTGGCGGGTGCTACATGTGGGTCCGGGGGCACATTTGGGGTGTGGCGGGTGCTACATGTGGGTCCGGGGGCACATTCGGGGACAGGTTAGACATAGGCGGTAGCACGGTGTCGGTGCACACGCAAGCGGTTGGTTCGGAGGAGGAGGAGGAAGAAGTGGCGAGGTTGGATGACAAGGCAAGAGGGGAAGTTTATGTGTTTTGAGGGCCCGTTAGGGGCACATTTGAAGCAGGAAGCGAATTTGTGGAAAGGAGTATGTGGAAATTTTTCACTGCTGCCGTTGGAAAAGTTATACTTGGACAGAACGAGGAGGGGTGAGGGCAAGAAGGAGGATGAGGAAAAGCAAAGATATTGTTTAATACTGTTTGATTGAGAGAGAGATTGGCCCGTTTTTGGAACCATTAGTGAATTTGCAGGTGTCGCCACTAGGGTTGGTCACAAAAAAGGAGATTAATAAATTTCGCCTTACTCATCTGTCTTTTCCGAAGGGATAGTCGGTCAATGATGGTATTGATCCGGCATTGTGTTCGGTGATATATACCTCATTTGATGCAGCAGTTGCGTGGGTTAAAAAGTTCGAAAGATGGGCGTTACTAGCAAAGACTGATATTGAAGCAGCGTTTAGGCTACTACCTGTGCATCCGGATTCTTTGCATTTGTTGGGGGGTTTTGGGTATTTTTTTTATTTTTTTTGTGGATCGTTGTTTGCCAATGGGCTGTTCTGTGTCATGTGTGTAATTTGAAATGTTTAGCTCGTTTCTGGAATGGGCGGTGGCGGATTCGTCCAGTTGTGAATCGATCATTCACTACTTGGATGACTTCCTTTGTATTGGACCACCAGATTAGTGTGTTTGTTCGCTGTTACTGCATACATTGAGTGCGTTGTTTGGGACATTTGGTGTTCCCTTGGCGACAGAGAAGACGACAGAAGAAGATGGGGCTGGTAACGGAATTGAGTTTTTTGGGGATAGTGATTGACACGATAAGGATGGAATGTAGGTTGCCTATGGAAAGGCTGGAAGATTTGAAGAGGGAAGTGGAGGGGGCGCAGTGGGTAAAAAAGATTAAACTGCACAAACTTCAGTCACTCCTGAGAAAACTTAATTTTGTGGGCAGACTTGCAAGTCTGGGGTTCTTTTTTGGAAAGTTATAACGGTCGTTCGCTATTTATGGGGGCGAAGTGGTGGATGCGTTAGATTTTGAACAATTTTCTGATGCAGCGTTGTGGTTTTGGCATTTACTGCGGGGTCAATGGTGTGCCGGAGGATGGCTAGATAGTTGGATGAAGAATTTTGCGCTGTTGGAACAGTTCCCTATTGTAGTGGCGGTTATGTTGTGGGGGGGGGGGGGGGGGGGGGGTTCAAGATAGAAAGGCCCGCTTTCACTGCGACAATTTGGGAGTGGTTCAAGCAATCAATGGGTTGTCGGCCTCGTCACCATTGGTGGTACGGCTGTTACAGTGGCTGGTATTACAGTGTCTGTCGCTCAATGCATGGGTAGTGGCAGTGCATATGCCGGGGGACGATAACTGTATTGCTGATGCTCTCTCTCGTTCTATTGCTGATGCTCTCTCTCGTTCACAGTGGGAGCGTTTTCGGCAGCTGGCCCCAGAGGCGGAGGAGTTTGGGAGGGAGTGCCCGAATTGTCTATGGAATCTTCTGGAGGCACCGTAGCGGGGCTTATTCAGGCATCGTTGGCACCTTATTTAAGTGTGGCAGTGTTGTGTTAGGTTGGGTGTTAGGGAATGAGGATTTAGAAGTACCATTGTTGTTGTTCGTAGGCCATTGTAGAGAGGAGGGATAGCCAGTTGCGAAAATGAATGGTTACGTAGTGGGGCTGGCTTTTGGTTTTAAATTGAGAAAAATGACAGGTTTTACAAAGTCATTTTTGGTCATTTGGGCGTTAAAAGGATGGCATCTGTTAAGGGCGGGGGAGGATGGTAGGCGGCCGGTGTCTTTTGCCTTGCTCCTGGAATTAAGGGAACAGTTGAAAAGGTGTATGTAGTTCTGCATGGAAATTGCGTTTGTTTCGACTTGCATTTTCTTTGGCATATTCTGGGGCGTTGCGGTTGGGGGAGTTGGTTTGTCTGACAGTTGGTAGAGTGTGAGGGTTGCCGAGGGATGATATGGATCTGTTCCATGAGAGAGTGGAATTCATTATTGGGCGGTCAAAGATGGATGTAGAAGTTAGAGGGCGTAGAGTTGTGGTGTTCGGTATTCCGGGGTATGTGATGTGTCCGGTGCATTGCATGCATAAGTATGAAGGGAGGGGTTTTGCCTTATTGGTTCATGCAGATGGGTCTTTTCCATCCCGTTTTCAGTTTACAGCAGTTTTTAAGAAATGTTTAGACCGGTTAGGGGTAGGACACGCTGGATATTCAAGCCATTCGTTCAGGATTAGGGATGCGACGGAGTTGGCTTGGTGGGGGTTGGAAGATTAGATTAAAGCGTATTGGGCGCTGGGAATCTATTAGTTTTCGGTCGTATATCCGTTTGGATCGAGTGTAAAGCAAGAGTTGAGTTAAGGAAAATGAGGGGGTAGTGGGTTTTTAGTTTTTGCAGCGGTATTGTTCTTTGCCGTTTTGCTTTTCTCGTTTCAGGTGCAGAACCAGCTTTGATCTGGATTTTAGGGCATTCATACGTCTTCTGGGGGGCCATCTGGGCAGCGGTTCAGCCGGACTGTCAGCAGCTAGATTTTGTGAGATCGTGGCAGTGGTAAGATGGTTGGGCCACAGGACATGGTCTGGGGTGGGGCGATGCCTGAAGTCCACCGGTTTGTTAAGCAAGACATGTTGCATGTGGGGGGGGGGGGGGGGGCAATGATTTGGAAGCACGGCCATTTTGGGAGCTAGTGAGGGGCGTGAAGTTCGACCTGTTGAGGTTATGGGCGTTGTTCCCTAAGTTAGTGACGGTTTGGTCGGACATAGTTCTGTGGAAAGTCTGGCGGGGTTCTTGTTACTTGGAGGGTTTAAATAGAGCTAGGGTTAAGGCCAACTGGGCAATGGGTCGTTTTAAAGCCAGGAATGTGGCAGTGAGGCTTGTGAACTCGAAAAGGATTTTTTGGCGGTCTGATGGTGTTCACTTGAATGCAATTGGCTTGGATATCTGGAGTCTGGCCTTACAAGAGGGCATTGAGATTGCCTTAAAGGGAACCTGTCACCGGGATTTTGTGTATAGAGCTGAGGACATGGGTTGCTAGATGGCCACTAGCACATCCGCTATATCCAGTCCCCATAGCTCTGTGTGCTTTTATTGTGTAAAAATAAAATAAAAAAGATTTGATACATATGCAAATTACCTGGGACGAGTCCTGTCCCTGACTCATCTCATGTACAGGACTCATCTCAGGTTAATTTGCATATGTATCAAATCGTTTTTTTTACACAATAAAAGCACACAGAGCTATTGGGATTGGGTATTGCAGATGTGCTAGCGGCCATCTAGCAACCCATGTCCTCAGCTCTATACACAAAATCCAGGTGACAGGTTCCCTTTAAGGATGTAGAGGGACGTGCAGACATAAGGGGTCAAGTCTGTGCTTCGGTGGTGGTGGGATGAACAAACTAGTGCACCAGAATGCATTCCAATCCGGTTTGTTGCGTCCCCATGCCGGAGACAAAACAGCGGCACAGGAAACTGAACAAGCCGGATCCGGCACCAAAAACCACGTAAGTAAATGGTGCCGGATGCTTATTTTTTTCCGGACACAAGAAAACCGAATCCGGCGCCCATGGACTTACAATGGTTTTAGTGCGGGATCCGGTTTCTTCATTTTCAATATAATACAACCAGATCCGTTCTGAACAGATGCAGACGGTTCTATTATCCAAACGGAATCGTTTTGCTGTGGTTTTGAGATCCCCTGCCGGATCTCAAAGCCGTACAGTATAAAACGCATATGTGAAAGTAGACTAAACCATCAGAATGTGATGATTTTAATTTCTAAATTCTCTTCACTACCTAAAGCCTCATTCACACGTCCTTTGTCCATGCTTAAACCCATGAAAAAGGTGGTCAGTGATGCCTCCGTGAAGATGTCCATGATGGGTCCCTGGGTCTGTGCTGTCAGTATGTCATCCATGTTTCACTGACACTACACAACAGCTGAAAACTAATTTTCAAAGCATCTCTTCTTAATGATCCATGAAACATGAATGGCATCCGTGGTTTTCACAGACCCATAGACTATAAACGGGCGTGATGGACAGACAAAATAGAGCACGCATCCGTGCTAAATACACGGACCCACGGACCATTCTAAAACACGGTTTGAACATGGGTATGCTTAGAAAGCTGCAAAATGACATGAAGGTGGTTAAGGGACAACATGCCTAATGACGGGTTCCCTTTAATAAAATACAAATCTGTTTTATTATAAAAGCCACCCGACTGAGTGATTGAAACCAGAAGAATGAACATGGGCTAGACACAAATGATTAAACCTTGATACTCCTGGCACATGCCACTGGTGGAGGCTGCTCTGTCCTCTCTGGAGCGGGCATCCAGTTTCTCGCCAGCGCATTTTAATAAGATTTCTTCTTCACTGCAATTTTACAAGTCGCTTTGAAACAAGGCCTCCGGCAATGGCAGGTGCAAATTCAGAGAGGCCGAAACATAACAGAAGGTCCTCTGAAAACACTAGCTCATTGAAAGGGATTTCTGCTGCAAAGTAAATGTAACCTTTCCCACAATAATGGGATTAACCCATCACTTACCGGAAAGTCCCCAGCCCCCGTACTCATTACTTAAGTATTTTAGAAGTCATAACTGCTGTACATCCACAGAAATTGGAATGCACTCAAATTACCGCAGTTCATGAGCCGTAAAATAAATGTGGTGAAAACATTATCCTTCTGGTAACTACTGAAGGTTATGGAGGGGGCAGGCTTCACATGAACTCTGCAGACCGGCAGTATGGAGCGCTGCTGTGGTATTCTCACTGCATGCGTCACATCTGAACATTTATAAATGGTTTACTACGGTAAATACAGCGTTCATTACGGTATATTCACAGCTAAGAAGTCCTACATATATTTGCTGTTCATTCTGCGGCATAAATCAGGGTCGTATAAACTACAAGTCAGATTTTCCACAGGCATTTTCTGCACAGATTCCAACGAGGAAAAACACCCGAAAATACGCACTGAAAATAAGCTGTGTAAGCATAGCCCAGGTCCACACAGATGTATTCTGGAAGCACTATGCGTCCATATTGCGTATGTGAGAACCTCAGGTTTAACAGACCTGAATTCACAGCATCAAAGATTCTTATGATGCTAGGAGTTCGGGTCCGTAAACTTGCAGCTGGGCAGGCATAACAATTTCGTAAGAAACTCTTGTGGACCTGGCCTAACACTCGTCATCTGTACTTTGAAATATTTGGAAATATCCCAAGAGTAACTTTAAACAGAATGGGTCATCAGAAAATGACCTATTGTGTAAATCGCACAATTTTTGGTGATATGTGAACACTTTCGGTCACTGCTAGTGTTGAGCGAATCGAGCTTCGGATCCAAGGTCTGAAGTGGATTCGTTCAAAACTTCATTTGAATGCTGTACGTAGGGTTGAAACGATTTATAGATTTAATTGATGAAATCGAGGCAAAAAAATATATAAATCCTCGATGCAGTTTCCCTGCATCAAGAATTCCTTTAAATCACATGACCACGGAGCGCGAGTGAAATGAAGCTTCTCACTCACCGCTCTGTGGCCTCCTGACTCGGCACCACGCTGGCTGTGTGTGATGTCAGGTCCCAGTGCATGCTGGGATGAAGACACGTCTCCTGCCCCCATTTCTCGCCCCGCCGCACTGCCAGGAAAGGCAAGTAAAAAGTGAACAGCACCAGTGGCGGCAGGGGAGAAATTGAGGCACCTGTGATTTGGCAATGGCATTTATAAAGTTATTGACGGGGGGGGGGGGGGGGGGTTAATGGGGGCACCTGTGATTTGGCATGGAGGGGCTGATCTGAGGGAGTGGGGGACATGATGGATGGCATGGAGGCACTGGGGAAGGGGGACATCATGGCAGCCACTTAACTCTGGCAGTCTGTTCCTCCACCGTAACAGACTGACAGAGTTCACAACATAACCTTAGATACACATTCTGGCAACAGCCTGCTGGAGTATAACGGGTATAGCTGGATGCAACCAGCTAACTGCTCTCATCGACTATAATGTGGTCCAAGGCCATCTAGCCATGTTCCGGCATACATGCTGGGTATCGTCCAAAGCTTTTTTTTTTTTGTCTGGCCAAAACCCGGCTTGAATGCTGTAACAAGGTCGGACCCCATTACAGTCAATCGCTGCAGCACCCGGCAGTATCCAGCTATACCCGAAATGGTACATTCTGGCTGTTCTTCTGACAGAAGGTATACTGCAGCTGTGAAAGAAGCCTTATGTGTGTGCAATTATGCGCTATACCACTGTACGAAATAAAAATATTGTTTTAATAAAGGAATACGTTATTTTAAAAAGGTTTTTCTTAATAGATTACTCGATTAATCATAAAAAATAAATTGACTCAATTACTAAAATATTAGTTTACTGCAGCCCTAGTTGTACGGAGATTTGTCTCCAGTGAGGAAAATTTGTGATCACCAAAGTCTCACGAGACTTCGGTGAATAACTCCAAGATTAGATTTTTTAACTTTTAAACTATTTTAAAACATGGATCTGCAGTTGGCTTCAGTACCGAGGTACCTGCCGCTACCGAAGCCTACTTCGGATCAATGTTTTAAAATGGTTATAAAGTTGAAAAATCGAAGGCTGAAATTATTCACTGAAGTCTCGCGAGACTTGTTCTGCTGGGTGTCTCCTCCTCCTAGGCTGTAGCGCTGGCCAATCACAGCGCAGAGCTCACCGCCTGGGAGTTTTTTTTGTCCCAGGCTGTGAGCTGTGCGCTGCGATTGGCCAGCGCTACAGCAGAACAAGGGCAGACTCCGCCTACTATAACCAAGTGACCGAACATACCGGAGGACATAACGCGAGAACGGAGCGGCGCCCAGGGATAATAGTAAGTGCAGTGAGATCCCTGGGCGCCGCTGTATATGTCAGGATACTTAGTTCACAATGTTTTTCCAGGTGAAAGGTCCTCTTTAAAGCGCGATATCGCAGCTTATCTAGGAGGAGGAACCCAAAAACGTGACTTAAAGAATGTCATTTTGTGAGAATACATTCCATTTAAGCTGGCTTTATATTTTAGATGGCTTTCAACAGAATGCTCATTCGGCCCATAGCTTTCTCTTCTCCCCCAGGCATACAGGTGTTCTGAATGGGGAGCGTATAGTAAGCCGCTGCCAGGAGCTTCTAATAAAATCAATGGAAATTTAGAGATACAAAATGCTGAATGTAAGGCTGGGTTCACACCTGAGCGTTTTACAGCGCGTTCCTACGCGCTGTAAAACGCTCAACAAGGAGAAACCAATGATTCCCTATGGGAATGGTTCACACTTGGGCGTTTTACAGCGCGTACCATCGCGCTGTAAAACGCCCGACGCTCCAAAAAGTACATGAGCGACTTTTGGGGCGTTTGTGGCCATAGGACACTGTAGTGAATCACACAAACGCGCGTCAAACGCGCGTTTACTATTACAAAAACGCGCATAAAAATGCGCGTCAAAAACGCGCGTAAAACGCGCGTTTGCGCAACGCTCAAGTGTGAACCCAGCCTTAGGGGAGATGTATGAAAAGATTATGAGAGATTACGAGTAGTGAAAAAAGGTGCATTTTGGAGCATTCCTTTCTGTTCAGTTACGTTTTGTCCCCATTGACAATGAATAGGGGAAAAACGTAAGAGTTTTTTTTCCGGTATTGAGATCCTATGACAGATCTCAATACCGGAAAATATTAACGCTAGTGTGAAAGTAGACTTATACACTACACCTTGCCACTTTATTGCTGGAGTGCATTTACACCAATATTTTCCACTACAAAAAAATGGCGCACGTTACAACGTCCCTCCCTTCTACTAGATACTTTTCAAAAAGTATTAAAAAAACTGTCTAAAGCACATAGGGCAAGATTTATAATCTCCTTTCGTCAGAAAAATTGTGTTAAAAAGCGGCAAACTTCGTGTTTTGCAACTTTTTTTTTTTTTTTTTTAAACGCCACCCTTTCCACTTATCCAAAAGGGGATGTGGCCAACCGCCAAGACAAATTTATCCTAATTTCCGTCAGTTTTCTGCCCCAAATGAAGCCAGAAATCTATGACGGCTCTAAGTTTGTGTTTAGGCGCATGGACTCCCAGAGGATGTGCCTAATTTATAATGAGGCCTGCGCCTTGTCATAAATGAGACTCATCCTTTGGCAACGCAGGGGATATCAAGACCGATGCAGGAAGGGACGGTCTTGATAAATCTCCACATAGATTTTGGTGCTCAGCATTTTCTTGATTCAATTTGCTTTGGAATCTAGAAGAATTTTGCTTAAAATATACACTGAATGGGGGAGAGACCGTAAAATCCATGCTGCGTACATAGAAGTGTGGACTGCTTATATAGAGACAGAGGTTGCCTTTTTTTAGGCCATGCAAACACAGAACCAATACGGACAATAAATATGCTTGCTCGGATGAGGCCTATTGCCAAGTACAATAATCACCAACATCTTGAATTGATTAACGTTAAACAGGTCAAGAAACCAGATTTTTTTTTATGCACATGTATTATTCATATGTGTATGTCTCTCTCTGTCCATCTCTATTCTGGTGATACTTGATATTGAACAGTCCTTCAATAGCTGTCAGCCAAACACTTTTTCAGTCAACAGGCTTCATGCACACAAATGTATTTTGTTTCCGTGTCCGTTCCACAGATGTGCTGTCCACATCCGTATGTCTGTTCCGTAGCCTCGCAAAAAAGATGGAGAATGTCCTATTCTTGTCTGCCTTAGGCCTCATGCACACGACAGTATTGCTTTTTCAGTGTTTTGCGGTCCGTTTTTTAAGGATCCGCTGTTCCGTTTTTTGTTTCCGTTGTGTTTCCGTTTCCTTTCCGTTATTCCGTTCCGTTTTTCCGTATGCCATATACAGTATACAGTAATTACATAGAAAAAATTGGGCTGAGCATAACATTTTCAATAGATGGTTCAGCAAAAACGGAACAGATACGGAGGACATACGGATGCATTTCCGTATGTGTTCCGTTTTTTTTGCGGACCCATTGACTTGAATGGAGCCAAGCACCGTGATTTGCGGACAAGAATAGGACATGTTCTATCTTTTCACGGCACGTAAATACTGAAATACTGAAACGGAATGCACACTGAGACACTTCAGTATTTTTTGCTGAACCATTGAAATGAATGGTTCAGTATATGTTCCGTATACTGAGCTAAAAAAAGGTCCAGTATACTGAACGCAAAATACTGTCGTGTGCATGAGCCCTTAGGCCTATTGCACACGGCCGTTTTTTTTTACCCGTTTACTGGCCGTTTTTTGCGTTCCGTATACGGAACCATTCATTTCAATGGTTCCGCAAAAAAAACGGAATGTACTCCGTATGCATTCCGTTTCCGTATTTCCGTTCCGTTTTAACATAGAACATGTCCTATTATTGCCCGCAAATCACAGTCCGTGGCTCCATTCAAGTCAATGGATCCGCAAAAAAAAACGGAACACATACGGAAATGAATCCGTATGTCTTCCGTTTCCGTTCCGTTTTTTCCTGAACCATCTATTGAAAATGTTATGACCAACCCAATTTTATCTATGTAATTACTGTATACTGTATATGCCATACGGAAAAACGGAACGGAAAAACGGAACGGAAAAACGGAAACACAACGGAAACAAAAAACGGAACAGCGGATCCATGAAAAACGGACCGCAAAACACTGAAAAAGCCATACGGTCGTGTGCAATAGGCCTTAAAGGGATTGTGCATCTTTTTGGCAAACCCCCCATCTTGGGCAGGGCTGTGAAGGGAAGCATACCTACTCGCTTCCCAAAGTTGGTTCCCGCTCCTTCTCTTCCCAGCCTCGGTTGCTTGGCTGTGCTCCCAGGATATAAACCTCCATTTTGACATCGTTGCAGCCCACACTTGGCCGCAGCAGTGACCTGCTCCACTTGCATCATGTAAGCCAGCGCTGGGAAGCAGGTAAGCATGCTTCCCTTCATAGGTCTGCCCAAGGGGTGGGGGTAAATTGTCCCCCCCCCCCCAAAAGAAAAGTGCACAGCCCCTTTAATTTGCAAACAGACTCAAAATACAATGCCTCCGACACTGCTGTTCTGTTGTTCATGTGATTAACTGGAACAGGGCTGGCCAACCTGCGGCTCTCCAGCTGTTGCAAAACTACAACTCCCAGCATGCCTAGACTGCTTACAGCTATCAGCCTACAGCAGTGCATGGTGGGAATTGTAGTTTTACAACAGCTGGAGAGCCGCAGGTTGGCCAGCCCTGAACTGGAAGATCCAACCAATAATGGCCATTTAACTGGTAAAACAGGCCAGCCCAACAGACCCAGAACAGGCTGCAATTAAAAAAAATAATTGGTGAAAAAAAAAAAAAAAAAAACGCCATTCTATCCAACATTTAATATTTCCCATAAACTTTTTTGCCTTAGAAAAAAAGCGCCAAAAACTACAAAACCCTTCAAAATCCATGCCTATTCCATTTTCAGACCTTGCCCGTTTCTGTGTAATTTGTTACCGCGCACATCCTACCACCGTAAAGTTCTCGCTGTGCCCCATACTGCACAATAAAGGTCAGTCTAATCACCCAGGACTAAACAAGGGGGGGATTAAGTGCTCCCACTGTCTATTAAGAAAGCATAAGTCATTAATCACATAAGCAGATCCAAAGCAGATCTCACCTCCCATGCTGGAAGCAGTTCCAGCTGTAAGCGCTGCCTCAGGGGAAAGGCACCGAGCCAGCTGTGGTGAAGTGATGTCACCAGGAGCCAATCCGCACGTCTTGGCCAACAGCTGTCTGGACCGGCAGACTTATTGCAGGATGGAGTTTACATTTAAACCCATTTTCCTAGAACCAGACTTTGTATATCACAAGTGATTACAAAAAAATAATGTTCCCAAATACTTGGCAAAAGCACCCAAGATATTTAACCCTTTTATCACAACTTCTCCAGGAGATTGTATATAGAAAGTGATGACAAGGCTCAAGGCCTGATGCATATTGCAGGTACTATTAGGTCACGTCCAGGCACAGAGGATTTTTTTTTGCTGAAAATCAAAAAACACAGTACAATGAATTGTCAAGACCACCTTTACATCTAGTGGGTTTACTCAATGCAGATTTGAGGACATGCAGTGGACTTTCTAACCCTCATGCACACGTTCATGTCCACATTTTGGTCTGAAAACCATGGATCAACAAATTACAGCTACCTTCCATGCACATACTGCATTTTGCTCACTTGCATCACCAGAAATGGCCATTCCCGGAAGCGATATGGACCACAAGAGGACATATCTGTGAAACCGCCACATGGATCCACAAGAAAATATGGATGTGTGCATGGCCCCACTGAAATGAACGGGTCAATGTGCCATCAGCAACATAGTACATGGATGAAAAAAAAAAAAAAATGTATGATTGTGTGCATGAGGTCTTGGCATGACAGTGAGGCCTCCGGCACACGACCATAGGTGTCCCGTTGCCATATTACACGTGCGCATTCTGCATCACGGATGCGGACACATTCACGTCAATGGGTCCGCAAATCCGGAGATGCGGAATGGTGCAGAACGGAAGCACGGAACGGAACCCTACCAAAGCACTACTGAGTGCTTCCATGGGGTTTTGTCCCATACTTCCGTTCCGCAAAAAGATATAACATGTCCTATCTTTTTGCGGAACAAGCGGATCGCGGACCCATTAAAGTGAATGGGTCCGCGATCTTCTGCGGCTCCCCCACGGTCGGTGTTCGTGCATTGCGGCCCGTGTGCAGGAGGCCTAAGGTTACATGCACACACTCAGGATTCATGTGCGGAGAATCCGCACTGAAATCTGCAGGTGTTCGCAGGAAAATCCGTGCAGGTCAATCCACATCAATTGGTGCGGATTTTCCGCATGCAGATTTTACTAAAGTGAATGAAGACAATCCGGTCAGGAACAATCTAATACAAATTGACATGCTGCGGATTTTAATATCCGCACCGCAGGTCAAAATCCATGCAAAAAAATAAATAAAATCTGCATCGTGTGCATTGAGTATTTCTAATTCTCATTGAATACAATGTACCTGACCTATGGTGGGGATTTCCTGCACGCAATCCTGATTGTGTGCATTTAGCCTTAGTGTACGACAGTGCGGTTTAAGTCACGGTTGCATAAGGCGCGGCTGTAATAAACTAATTAGGAGCACACTGTTTATTCTGCCTGCATTGTTAATAGCTGAGCTTGTACAGCCGCATGGTACTCGACCACAGCACAGCCATGTTGCAACTGTGTGGTCCTACCCTTAGGTCCCAGATTTCCTACATACTTCAGCAGCTGATTGCTCACTTTGCACAGCATGCTGTACATGCAACTTTTTTTTTCCTTCTGCTCTTGAACTCACTCTGCTCCGGGTATATTCAGAGGTGGTGAATTATTCCACCATGGATTTTGCAGCAACTAAGCAATGAATGAACTAATGAATTTGGGTGGAATGTCCTGTATATTATGCTGTACTGAATCCACAATGCCCGAATATGGTGGATAAGGCTACTTTCACACTAGCGTTTTTCTTTTCCGGCATAGAGTTTCGTCCTGAGGGCTCAATACAAATCCGGCATTAAAAATACCACAATGCCGGATGTGCAGACCGGTACAAATGTAAAGAAAATATATATCGGATCCGTTTCTCCAGATGACATATGGAGAGACTGATCCATTCTTGCAATGCATTTGTAAGACGGATCCGCATCCGGATCAGTTTACAAATGCTGTCCGTTTGCATGTGACGAGGGAACTGCTTGCCGGATCACTCTGCCGCAAGTGTGAAAGTAGCCTAAGGACTCGTTCACATCTCTGTTCTGAGATCCAGCAGCTGTTCCGGCACAGAGCAGCCCGCGGGTCCGCAATATGTGGGCACCGGCTGTTTGTGCGCCGCATTATGGATGCAGACCTTTTCACTTATATGGGTCCACAATACGGAAGTTATGGTGCGGAATAGAGGTTTTCGGTCCATGCCTTCACACTGCAAAAATAAAATAAAAAAATAGAACGTTTATTTTTTTTTAAAGATGCGGATGGATCACGGACCCATTCAAGTTGAATGGGTCTGTATCCATCTGTGCCAGCCACACGGATGGTCCCCGCACATTGAGGATCGAAATTTGCAGTACCCAATATACGGAATGGGCGGCACACGTTTACTGGGGGCAGCAGGAAACGATGCCAAGACCGGGGCACGGATCACTGCTCCTGCCTGTGACCCCCTTAAGCTTGGCTAAATTCTGGCACAGCACGTTGGTACCCGCTCAGCTCAAGGCCCTCTATAGCACACTGCTATTCTTGTACTGAAGTGCTATAGAGAGCACTGAGCTAAACAACATACGGTTGTACTTTCTTCGCGCTGCCAAACAATACAGAATCGAAATTCAGCACTTTCTACCAGAGAGATCAGTATGTGACGTGGTTGTGTAAACCCAAACTGACAGAACTACACAAATGTCCCCCGGCCAGAAGGCTCCTAACTCCAAAAGGCTCCAATTACTTTTCTGTTTTTTCTCTCTTTGTGTAAACGCCCCTGTTCTACTAACTGGGAGAATAGACATAGGGACGCTGGTGGGCGACAGATGCCGCTTTGTATACTCATACAGCAATGCTGCTCAACACACATGGAATTGTCTGGTGGGTCTACGGTCAGATACACTTCTGCCATAGGCAAATAGGTTCCCCAAAAATATGTATTGCCACCTATGATCGCTGAGGGTCCTCCAATCACCAGGACTGAGCTCTCTCGTGTCCCCTGTGTAAATGGAGCATGCTAAATCCACCATCCTTAGGGTTGGTGATAAATGTTGTTTATGGGGAAAACCATTAAGTACCCACCTAATGGTAACTGTATTGAATACTATAAACTGCCCATATCTATATCATTTCCTGAGGGTCAATTGGTAACCGCATGTGGATTAACGCCATTTGCAGCGCTTCTTCTGCACGGGCCATGAATCCAAACTGCAAGAACAGGGGAAGCAATTAGGAGTAACTGGCAGTCCCACTGCAATGTGTACAGGGACCCTTAGGCCCCTCGCAGACAAGCGTGTCCAGATGCGTTCAGTGATAACTGCGCGATTTCGCAAACAAAGCCATTCGGTTTTGTTTGTGATCGTGTTCAGTTTTTTTTCCACGCAAGTGCAATGCGTTTTGATGAGTCTTACACACGTGTGACAAAAAACGGAATGTTTACAAACAACATCTCTTAGCAACCATCCGTGAAAATCGTATTGCATCCACACTTACTTCTATGGGGCCAGAGTTACAGAATATAGAACATGCTGCGATTTTCATGCAATGCAAAAGTGATGCATGAAAACCACCGCTCATGTACACAGACCCATTTAAAACAATTGGTCCGGATTCCATGCGGGCGCAATGCGTTCGCATCACGCATTGCACCCGTGCGGAACTCTCGCTCATATGAAAAGAGCCTTACAGATTTCCTTTAGAAAAATTAATTTTACATACAAAAATTAATCATTTAACTCCTTATACTTTACAATTTTCAAATATAATTTGCTGGATTAATTTAACTGTACAGGTTCCAGAGTATATTGCTTTTGGCTCTGAGAAGAGCAGCTATAGGGAATCTCATTTCCTAGAGGCTATCCTCCCTATTACACATTCTTCCTTCTTCTGAAGGGAGTCATGAACTAGAAGCATGTTAGGGTTGTCCGATCATTGAGGGTCCGACCCCCCGCATCCCCACTGACCAGCTGTTTAAGAATAGCTCCAGAGCTGGTACCACACAGATCCATCCATTGTGCAGTGGACGGAGCTGGTTACTACAGCTTTGCTCCTGTTCAGTTCAATAGGGGCAGCGCTGCAGCAGGTCACCCTGGAATGGGTGGACTACAATACCCAGAAAGATCAAAATTAGGGTTATACACTTTAGAGAAAAAAGACGACCGAGGGGAGATCTAATTACTATGTATAAATGTATCAGGGGTCAGTACAGAGATCTCTCACATCATCTATTTATCCCCAGGACTGTGACGAGGGGACATCCTCTGCGTCTGGAGGAAAGAAGGTTTGTACACAAACATAGAAGAGGATTCTTTACGGTAAGAGCAGTGAGACTATGGAACTCTCTGCCTGAGGAGGTGGTGATGGTGAGTTCCCTAAAAGAGTTCAAGAGGGGCCTGGGTGAATTTCTGGACTGTAATAATATTACAGGTTATAGATACTAGGGAGTTATTCCGATTGCCTGATTGGAGTCAGGAAGGAATTTTTTTCCCTTAAAGGGGGTTTCTCATCTCAGACAATGGGGGCATATCACTAAGATATGCCCCCATTGTCTTATAGGTGCAGGTCCCAGCGGTGGGACCTGCACCTATATCGAGAACAGAGCCCTGAAAGTAAAGGAGAGCGCACTGTGCATGCGCTCTCCATTCATTTCTATGGGGCCAACGAAAATAGCCGAGCACTGGCTCGGCTATTGCCGTCTGCCATATAGAAATGGATGGGAGCATGGGCTGCGCATGCGCGGCATGCTCCCATTCCCTTCTATGGGAGATGCAAGGATTAGCGCTTGGTGGTGGACGGACCCCAGGAAATCTGGGGTCCTCCAGCCACAGCACTCCACGCTCCGTTCTCGATATAGGTATGGGTCCCAGCGGTGGGACCCGCACCTATCAGACAATGGGGGCATATCCTAGCGATATGCCCCCATTGTCAGAGAAGGGGAAACCCCCTTTAAAGTGAGGGAAATTGGCTTCTACCTCACAGGGTCTTTTTTTCCTCTCTCTAAATCAACTTACAGGATAACAGGCCGAACTGAATGGACAGATGTCTTTTTTCAGCCTTACAAACTATGTTACTATACAAGGGCTGGATCTGTGTAGTTCCAGAACTGTAAAACTAGCAGGCAGTGTATTAGGCCCTTGCAGGGCCTAAATGCGTTTCCTACAAGGCCACAGCTAGGTTCTGGGCTGCCATACTAAATCCATCAACTTTCTCCCGTCTAAGCGCTTAAATGCAGCATTTAAGTAGTTAAAGGGCCAAGGCTCGACTTATGTGGTGGGGATAATACATCCAGACCCTGGATGTGATAGCACTGGTAAAGCAGCTGTGTCTGTGGCGTCCCTCAACCATAACAGTACGATGACCTGCAGATTACTATTATGGTGCAGGGCATTAAAGGGGTTGTCAGAGTTATGGAAAAAAAAAAAGATATAGCACTGTGAATCTGATTGTCAGCAATATATAACTAAGCTAAGCAAGTTTTAGGCAAAATAAATAAATGTAAAAAAAAAAAAATCTATTTCCTCATTTCCCTGGTTCTCTTCTGGCCCTTTGTTTACCTGCAATAACAACAATCTCTGCCCCTCCCCCTGCTCTGCAAAGGGAGTGAATAAGTCTGCCCTGAGTGACATGTCTGCCTACTGGGATACTCAAGAGCATGTTGTACATGTAAGACTACAAGTCCCAGCTGTATAATGACACTGCTAAGGGAGTGAATACAAGAGCTGCCCTGAGTGACATGTCTGCCTGCTGGGAGACTCTGGAGCATGTTTTATGTGTAGGACTACAAGTCCCAGCTGTACAATGACACTGCTAATACACCCAGGATCTTCCCCCTACCTGCAATGCTCTGCAGAACTTCTTTCAGCTCCTGTGCCCAGCATTTGTCTCCTCACTGCCTGCAGCTACACAGTAAACACTTCAGCCCTGAGTCTGTGCAGCTGAAGGGGTTAAGAATCCTGGGAGAGAGCAATAAGCAGCAGCTGGCAGTGCAGGGGGGTGTGGCCAGCACAGTGACCATCTGGTGTACAGATCTCTCAGGCTTGTGCACCAACATTATCAGAGCAGGGAGAGAAGCTGACATCACAGGTCATGTGACCCTCAGTAAAATCTGAGAAATCAGCCACTGGAGATAAAGCAAGTTAAATGGAAAGCTGTTACATTTGCCTAGTCGGAAACATAGAAATAATAAAAAAAAAGTAACTCTGACAACCACTTTAAGGTTTTAAATGGAATGTGTCATAAGGAAAAGAAGCCCATTCAGCTATTTTCAGAACTCCCATAAAAATAAACGTGGAGCACACTGCGGATGCACAGTCTGCTCTACTTCACTTTCATTTTGGAGATAGATAGGTGCGGGTCTCAGAGGTGGGACCTGACATGGTGGCATACCCTAGCAATATGCCATCAAAGTCTGAGATGACACAACCCCTTTAAAGGATTCAAGCATTACTAGGATTTTTCCAAAGTTTTAGGCCCATAATCATTGCTGTGACCACACTCCCAGAAGATGACGGAGGATGCACCAGAAGGTTTAAATGGTATAAAGCTTACTGTTTTCTCAGAAACACATAGAACAATAGAATTATAAAAGCACATTAATATACTGGGGACACAGACATCTGCCTGCCATACATAAGGATTAACAGTAAAATAACCTCTTACGACCACCGAGCACAGAACAGCGACACCAGCACACAATACATACACAAAGGGAAATATTAATACTTCTGTAACTGTACAGGGAGACAGGCGGGACACAATGAATAAGAAACATCTGCTGACGTCTATTTCTGTACCTAGTGTTGCTTTGTTTTCCCAGTTTAAATAATTCTTGTACAGAAGGACAGAGCGAGACTACAATACGGCTCAACTATACCAGACGACTGGAATAGAACTGAATGGCAAAATGACACTACCTTATATTCTGGTTAAATGGTAAAGGTCACCCCAAAGTTTAATCAAAATGTATTCTCAACATGGAGAGGGGGATATGCTGCCGGCAGCACCTTATCTCAGATGAGGACAAGGGGTCAGATGTTAAAAATCCAGATGCTGGGGAACGTGGAGACAGCTTCATACAAATAAGATGGTTTACCTTTACAATTTTTTTTTTTTTACTGAATTGCATCTATTATGTCAGGGGTCGGCAAACTCCGGCACGCCAGCTGATCAAAACTACAACTCCCAGAATGCTTCATTCAGCAGTTACAAGAACAGCTGAGCAAGTGTGCATGCTGGGAGTTGCAGTTTTGCAGCAGCTGGAGTGCCGAAGGTTGCCGACCCCTGTATTATGTGATCAAATCAAATCCTTTTTGCAATTGCTTCGGAGTAAACGATTTGAACTGCTCGTGTTCTGCAGTCTGCACGTATTTGCACGCATCGCAAGCTGCTCAGTCCAATTCCAAGTAAGGTCAGTCAGAGGAGCTGAATGTTCTTCTGAACTGACATCTTTTCTCATTTAAGTTTATTTGATTTGGCTGTAAAGAAGTCAGCTTATAAGATTGCTGAGGAGAACACAGATGAAGGCTAAAGAGGGAGCCGTCAGACGCTTTGATGGATTTCACAGGCTGCAGAAGAAAAATGGTTCAAAAAGTTTAATTAAAACAAACTGACTTGACTATGGGGCGTCAGTCACTTGTTAACTCTGTATACCACCGCCTTTCTTTTCTGAACCTAGCCATTTTCCCCACTGAAGAAGGTGGTGTCCTTACTGGTGGAAACCTATCTGGGACAATGCTCTATACATACAGTAAGAGAGATTTTCGTGGGGTCACCCTTTTCGGGATGGTTGCTCTGCAGGGGATGGGACAGGGTGCCAAGTGCTGTATATACTACCAGCAACACCGCGGACTCAAACCAAAGGAGATCTTAGAACAAACTCTGAGGGCCACTGTACTGAAGAGATGACTCCCCTGGTCCAGCTATCATTTTGGCTAGCTACCATTATTCCTACATTGACATGTGACAGCTTTTGGAAACATTTACCCTTTGTGATATTTATAAAAGTTTAGTAAAAGTTGAACTTTGAAAAAAACTTTTAGATAATCACCGCTAAAGCCCATTGACTATAATGGGATCTGGCCAGACAAAAACTAGTGCAAGCAAGAGTTTTTATCCAGCCGAATTCTGCCACCAATGCCAGAAACAGGCCAGATGCCCGCCGGGTATCATTACCGTCAATAGAGTCTGGCAGTGCTCCGGCTCTATCCAGCTATGCTGGATACGATACAATGAACGATGAACTAGTTTACATAAAGGGGGTTGTCCCACGAAAAATATTCTACAGTTTTCAAACCAGCTCCTGAATCTGAATTCTTTTGTAAGTGCATGTAATAAAAAATTTAGCATAGCCACTGAGCTATTCAATAAAGTGTATCTGTATAGCGCCACCTGCTGTTCATTGTTTCTTATTTCTTTGTCCTGCTCACTGAGAAGGCCGCACATGCTCATTTTCATCCTTCATCTGCCTCCTGAGCTGTGATAGGGAGAACATGGACACGCCCCCTGAGCTGCAGCAGAAAGGACACTCCCCTTGAGCTGTCAGCTTGATATAAATCTAGCAGAGCAATAAATGGGGAGATCTCTGGATCCATGTGAGGTACAAGGCTGGTTCTAGCTTTGTTAGAGATTGTCACATACTACAGGATGTCCGATTTTCATTTTGTACATTAGCCATGGGAGAACCCCCTTTAATAATTCAATAATAGATGTGTTTAATAAAAAAATAAAAAAAATAAAAAAAAATGATGCATAGCCTTTAACTCCTGTGGTTCTGCTTTGGATGAACTACTAAGCAGTAAATGGAAAGGGATGTACTCACAGTACGGAATTAATAATTTTAGTGAACTAATTAAATGATTTCTCTTTTTTACGTGTAAACAAAGTTGCCATAACCGTGTCTTTACAGCTTTTATCCACAGGAATATCATGCATTTAATTCTGCCTTTACCACAGAAACCAATAAGCGCCATGATTTCGCTTGTAACCACTTTACCTGCAGCATAACAGGATGGAAAATGTAACTGCAATATAATAGCACCCGGGGTGAACGTTATGGGTGTGAATGGAATGCACGCTGGCTTAGCACTCGTATTAGGCCCAGTTTCCATTATGCTTACTGGGAATCGGCAGTAAAATATCAAACACCGACAACCTCCAAAATACATTGTGGAATGTAAGAAAAACACCTGCACCTGAAGCTGCGCTCTTTTCCATTATTGGAATAAGCACAGCCCTTCAGAAGAATGCGTGCTAGCCGTGTAATGGTCCTGGGGTGCAATAGAGGGGACTTTGAAGAATTCAGCTTTACAGGAGCGCTGCATTCAGCTTTACATGTCTGTCGATTTTTTTACCGACAGAACTAAATAGCGCTGACAACAGAAATTTTTCCCCAACGTTACTAAAAGCCTTTTCTGAAAACTGCTGTTTTTCTGACCAAGACTCTTTGCACGTATACTATGGAATTCGTTTTACTGCTTATCGTGAAAAAAAAACAGCATAAAATGATCAACAGTAGCAATAAAGGTTTATAGTTTTGGTCACAGCAAGGATTTGTACATTTAAGGCCTCATGCACACGACCGTTGTGTGCATCCGTGTCCGTTGTTCCGTGATTTTCTGCGGACCCATGGGTCCGTTGAAAACTCGTACAATGCACCGTTTGTCATCCGCGTCCGTGATCCGTGTTTCCTGTCCGTCAAAAAAATATGACCTGTCCTATTTTTTTGACGGACAACGGTTCACTGACCCATTCAAGTCAATGGGTCCGTGAAAAAACACGGAGGCACACAAGATTGCCATCCGCGTCCGTGATCCGTAGGCTACTTTAGCACAGACGGATCCGCAGATCTGTCTGCATAGAGCTTTTTCAGAGCTTCGTGAACTCAGATCCGACAATATATTCTAACACAGAGGGGTTCCCATAGTGATGGGGACGCTTCAAGTTAGAATATACTAGGAACTGTGTACATGACTGCCCCCTGATGCCTGGCAGCATCTGATCTCTTACAGGGGGCTGTGATTCTCACAATTAACCCCTCAGGGGCCGCACCTGAGGGGTTAATTGTGCATATCATAGCCCCCTGTAAGAGATCAGGTGCTGCCAGGCAGCAGGGGGCAGACCCCCCTCCCTCCCCTGTTTTTAATTCATTGGTGGCCAGTGCGGCCCCCCCTCCCTCCCCTGTTTTTAATTCATTACTTAGCAATTTTAGAAGCATTATACTTACCTGCGCTGTCTATGACCGGCCAGGCGCTCCTCCTACTGGTAAGTGACAGGTCTGTGCTATAAGCAATGCGCCGCACAGACCTTTCACTTACCAGTAGGAGGAGCGACCGGCCGGCCACAGACAGCGCAGGTAAGTATAATGCGGCACCTGAGGGGTTAATTGTGCGGATCACAGCCCCCTGTAAGAGATCGGATGCTGCCAGGCAGCAGTCATGTCCACAGTTCTTAGTATATTCTAACTTGAAGCGTCCCCATCACCATGGGAACGCCTCTGTGTTAGAATATACTGTCGGATCTGAGTTTTCACGATGCAACTCAAATCCGATGGTATATTCTAACAGAGACGTTCCCATGGTGATGGGGACGCTTCAAGTTAAAATATACCATCGGATTGGAGAAAACTCTGATAGGGACTCCTGACTTTACATTGAAAGTCAATGGGGGACGAATCCGTTTGCAATTGCACCATATGGTGTCAACGTCAAACGGATCCGTCCCCATTGACTTGCATTGTAAGTCAGGACGGATCCGTTTGGCTCCGCACGGCCAGGCGGACACCAAAACGACATTTTTTTTTAACTTTCCTTAATGTCTGGTGATCCTCTAAAAATCACGGAAGACACACGGAAGAAAAAACGGACACGGATCACGGAACCCCGTTTTGCGGACCGTAAAAAATTACTGTTGTGTGCATGAGGCCTAAGGCTACTTTCACACTGGCGTTATGGTTTTCGTTTGCGAGATCTGTTCAGGGCTCTCACAAGCGATCCAAAACAGATCGGTTTTTCCCTAAAGCATTCTGAATAGAAAAGGATCCGCTCAGAATGCATCAGTTTGCCTCCGTTCAGTCTCCATTCTGCTTTGGAGGCGGACAACAAAATGCTGCCTGCAGTTTTGGTGTCCGCCTGACGAAACTGAGCCAAGCGGATCTGTTCTGACACACAATAGAAAACGGATCCGTCCTCCATTGACTTTCAATGGTGTTCAAGACGAATCCGTCTTGGCTATGTTAAAGATAATACAAATGGATCCATTCTGAACGGATGAAGACATTCGTATTATCTGAACGGAGCAGTCTGTGCAGATCCATGACGGATCCGCGCCAAACGCGAGTGTGAAAGTAGCCTAAAGTGCAACTCCTGCTAGAGGCTGTATGCACAGATCCCGTATGGCTCCATTGTACTCCATATGCAAGCAATACTTCTAGGGGAGAATACCGCCATAAATGCAAAGTCTGAAACAGACTTTTTTCTACTGACGGTCTTTTGCATTACAGTAGGTACTCTAATATTATATGCAGTGGGTTAGGAAATCTTCTGTTCCTTTGTTATTTTATTGCCATTGCTATGCTGGTACAATATAAGCACTGATTTTTAAAGGGTTTGTCCGGTTTCAGAACTGAACCCAGATATAAGCTCTGCTTCACTCATGTAGCCCGTATAAGTGGAGCATCGGAGCACTTCTAGCTCTGATGCTTCCCCTTGCCCTGCGCTGCATTGTGGCTTCTCATGGGTATGCTAGGTGGAGACTTTAACCTAGCAGTGAGCCCAATGATGTCACCTGCACAAATGGGCAGTCTTAAGCGCTGCCCTAGGCTGTTTTACAGGCTAGGGCAGCGCTAAAGACCGCCCATTAGTGCCAGTGACGTCACTGGGATCACTGCAAAAAAGCTGGGTACGTCACCAGCAGTAAACAAACAGCCCTTGTCCTGTGCTATGCAGGGCAAGGGGGAGCATCGGAGCTAGAAGTGCCCCACTCATACAGGCTAAATGAGTGAAGGGGAGCTTATGTCTGGGTTCAGCCCTGAGCCCGGACAACCCCTTTAATAACTCACATCAGATTTCACTTTCTAGTTTATAGAACAGCATGCACATATTTCCTGTGTGGCTGGCAAAGACCAAAGACCTTTTAGGTCAAAAAGGGCAGGATAATGGCACGTATAAAGCGCTGTACACCATGTAAATGGACACTATATTTAGAAGCACAAGTTCCCAGGGTTCCAGAAATAGATAGATAGAGTACTGAACATTAAAGGGAACCTGTCACCAGGATTTTGGGTATAGAGCTGAGGACATGGGTTGCTAGATGGTCGCTAGCACATACGCAATACCCAGTCCCCATAGCTCTGTGTGCTTTTATTGTGTAAAAAAGCCGATTTGATACATATGTAAATTAACCTGAGATGAGTCTCGACCCCGACTCATCTCACGTACAGGACTCATCTCAGGTTAATTTGCATATGTATCAAATCAGTTTTTTACACAATAAAAGCACACAGAGCTATGGGGACTGGGTATTGCGGATGTGCTAGCGACCATCTAGCAACCCATGTCCTCAGCTCTATACACAAATTCCAGGTGACAGGTTCCCTTTAAAGACCATCCACACACGGTGTGAATTATGTGCGGTTTTTATCCATGGATTCTCGTGCAGAACAAACGCGGCTTTAGGCTACATTCACACGACAGCAAGTGTTTTGTGGTGCACAAATGGCAGATCTGCAAAACACTGATACCGTCCGTGGGCACTCCGCATATTGCGGCCCTATAAAGAAAATTACTATTCTTGTCAGCGGTTGTGGACAAAAATCCTGTGACAGGTCCTCTTTAAGACGAGGGCTACAGAGGTGGAGGAGAGGGGAGAGTTTACCCTCGCGCCTAAGCCCTTGAGGTTTCTGCCCTACCCGAGGAGGCTAGTACTGAAAATAAGGATTAATAGTTGGGGGCACAGTCCCAGTAGCTTATTGAGACATTCTCTTTTTTATTTTTATTTTATTTACAGACATTTTTTTTAAAGCCAGGTACTAGCGGATTTTTTATCTGGCAGTCAATTGTACATCTGGCGGATGTTAATTCTGTAATATGTTTTTTCTCAAGTGTCTATTACTATTCAATCATTCATTCTGCATCCTTGTCAAACACTGGCGAGATAATAAATGATAATAAATATGAAAGACACATACAACTACATAAAACTTACATTAAATCGGTCTAGCTGGATCTGTATCAGTAACCGATACAGTGGGATGGAGGACACAAAATACTTATATAAAAGAAAACTAAAAACAGAACCAGAAACATGCTACATTTATTAAAATATTCCCAAAAATATGAAACACAAAACATGGATGTTGAGTACGTTCCAACACTGAAAGCAGAGTGGTCTGCTCTATTTTTGGCGAGGACAATAATTGTTCTACATGAAAAATAAAAATTTACTGGAATCTTAAAAGCGTCACAAAAATAGTCTTTAATAGAACATGGCTAATAATGTCCCCCTTTTTAAGCCGAAACAGAAAATATACATGTAATGTACTAGCATGGGGAGTTTTTCTGGAAAACTTATTAGGAAGATTAAACCTGATATGAGGGTCATGATGGTCCATGTTAAAGTCGCTGACAACCCATTTAATTAAAAATGAAAGCTCAAACGCTGAATAATGTGAAGTCTGTTTGCTGTCAGTGAATGGAACCATTCTGCAACCAGAAGCAAAAAGATCCACGCAGACCTCGTCCACTCATAGCTTAGGGTACTTCCACACCTGCGGCAGAATAACCGGAAACAGTTCCGTCGCCGGAACTGCCTGCCGGATACGGCAATACGTGTGCCAACTGATGGCATTAGGGTACTTTCACACTAGCGGCAGGACGTATCCGACAGGCTGTTCACCCTGTTGGATCCATCCTGCCACTATTTCGCCGTGCCGCCGCTCCGTCCCCATTGACTATAGGCTGCCGGACTAAAGTCGGACATGCAGTACTTTTAGTCCGGCGGCCTTTCGCCGCTCACTGCCGTGCTGTGCCGGAACTCCGCCCCCATTATAGTCAATAAGGACGGAGCGGCGGTCCGGCGAAATAGCGGCAGGACGGATCCGACAGGGTGAACAGCCTGTCGGATCCGTCCTGCCGCTAGCGTGAAAGTACCCTTAGTAAGACTGATCAGGGTCCTGATCAGTCAAAAAAAATGCTTTGAAATGCTGGATCCATCTTTCCAGTGTCATCCGGCATTTATTTTTTTCACTTTTTTTTTTCCGGTCTGCGCATGCGCAGAACAGAAGGACGGATCCAGCATTTTGAATGCCGGATCTGGCACTAATACATTCCTATGGAAAGAAAAAATGCTGGATCCGGCATTCAGGCAAGTAGCATGCTATGGTTTTCTCTTTTGCCTGATCAGTCAAAAAGACTGAACTGAAGACATCCTGATGTATCCTGAACGGATAGAATTGCTGCAATTGTATCCAGTCTAGGTTATATTCTACAAACATACAACAGTAAAAAAATAAAAAATAAAATAATACTCTTCTAGCCAGAGTTTGCTACAATGTATCAGCACAGGTAACGTCTGGAATCCAAGAGAACAAACTAGACATCATCATCTGCATGTAGGAAGTGTGTGGAGCCATCTGTTTGGATCATGTCTAGCCATAATACAGCATGTTCCCAGGCTCCTCTTGACTAACGATGAACTAAAGCTGGAGTTTTGCAGACCTGACATACAGCAAAGGCGCCGGAGGACAAGTCAAACGTACAAGAAAAACATGTTATGGTTTATGTGATCTAACACATGCAATCAAGGGACTTCAACAGTTATCCATTATTAAGACGGGAACCAAAATTAAAAACTATTCCCAGTAAGTAGGATCCATAAAGTAAGGCCTCATGCACATGACCATATGTGTTTTACGGTCCGCAAAAAACGGATCCGCAAAAAATACAGACGATGTCCGTGTGCATTCTGTATTTTTCAGAAAGGAACAGCTGGCCCCTAATAGAGGAGTCCTATCCTTGTCCGTAATGGAGACAATAATAGGACATGTTCTATGGAAACAGAATGCACACGGAGTAACTTCCTTTTTTTTGCGGACCCATTGAAATGAATGGTTCCGCATACAATCTGCAAAAAAAAAAAAAGAAAAGGAACAGACACGGAAAGAGAACACGTTCGTGTGCATGAGCCCTAAAAGAGTTCCCTGAGCCATCTTGAAAATCTTGCCGGGTGCTAACCTGTGTAAGAAAGATAGTCGGCCCAGTACTTATGCCTGCACTGCTCTGCCAATTCCACCGTACCACGGAGAGGTAAGTACTGAGCAGACGTTCTTTTATGAACCAAAATAAAATAAACTGAAAAGGATATTAGAGATGTTGTGTAAGGCTACATGCACACGACAGTGAACAAAAACGTCAGTTAAAAACGGACACATTGTCAGTTTTTCATGGCCATTTTGCATCAGTGTATGCATCCATTTTCTGTCCGTGTGTCCATTTTTAATGTCCGTATTGCATCATTTTTTCATGTCCGTTAAAAAGGGACATGAAAAATGGATAAATTTGATTGGCAGATTTTTCTAGACCCACAACACACACCTCACCTTATCCACTTGCTAGAGCTGCAGTCTCTTCTCACTTCACTGTTACAGGACCTGCGATGTGCGCGATGACGTCACTGAGCGCTCCCACGTGGTTACGTCACCACGCATATCCCAGGTCCTACTCAATGAAGAGAGAAGGCACTGCGGCAGCGCAAGCAAGTGGATGAGGTAAGTTTTTTTTGGTTTGTTTTTTAAACCCTAAAAAGGCCATATAGATAAAGGGCCAGATTTATCATTAGCTCCGGTAAGAATAATGGAGTGAAAAAGTCCCCAAAAAAGTCCCAAACGCTAAAACTGCGCACAAATTTGCGACTTTTTTCTGCTCTGCACTATGCTCGCCAGTTTTCTGAAAGTGGGCGTGTTTTCTTATGTAAATGAATCTCTAGACAGATTTACTATTGGGACTATTTAAAAAGTCGCAAAAAAGTCGCAATTTCACTCCAGTGAGGACCATGCTTATCTTATGAGACTTTTTAATAGACCATGCGACTTTTTCATAAAAACGTGCAACTTTTTCGTAAAGATGTGCGACTTTTGTAAAGCTGCTTACTGACGAATAAACTGCTACCGTCAAACCACATTTATTACAGTCTTAAAGGGCCGATCATAAATCTGACTTGGCTAAAACTGACTTTAGCCATATGTTAAAGTGGAGTGAGCTGTCAGAGTCATGATAAATCTGGCCCACAGTGTATTAGTTTTTAAGGGCCGTTAGACGGGTGCACTCCTGTCAATCGGCAGTCCCAAAAACAGTCCCATTGATCTCAATGGGGTCCGTTTGGCCGTGGAAACAGCCAAAAATAGGACATGTCCTATTTTTGGACGGACGCTATTCACTGGCCGTTAAAAGAACAGCTATGTGAATAGCCCCCCAGACTTTCATTGGTGCTAAAAATGGCCGAGTGACGGCCATTACTTAAACGGCCATTATTCACTGTCATGTGCATGAGGTCTAAGGGTGGGTTCGCACTTGTGTTATGGCATTCCGTTATAGGTTCAGTTTGTAACGGAATTCCCGGTCAGAATGCAAAACGGAAGCCTTTAAGAGGCATTCCGTTTTGATCCGTCATAATAGAAGTCTATGGGCTGCATAACGGATGCGTCTGTCGACAGGACAGATCCGTTATGCAGCCCATAGACTCCATTATGACGGATCAAAACGGAATGCCTCTTAAAGGCTTCCGTTTTGCATTCTGACCGGGAATTCCGTTACAAACGGAACCTATAACGAAATGCCATAACGCAAGTGCGAACCCACCCTAAAAGAAAATGACCACTGAAAACATGATGTTACTTACAATATATATCATATATTGGCAATACACGAAAAAATTAAAACATATTTTCATGCATTACAAAAGATTACATTTGTTAGGCTGCGTTCACAGTTGAATTCACATTTGGGCAGGCCAGGGGCCAACTGGCCATAAACTCTACAGGGAAATTTCCGGCTGGGCCGATGCCCATGGGGCCGCCTGAGCCCTATTTTTGGTCAGCCAGTAGCAGAACGGAAGTACGGGACGAAACTCCACGGACGCACTCCGTAGTGTTCCGTTCCGCATCTCCGGATTTGTGGACCCATTGAAGTGAATGTGTCTGCATCCGTGATGCGGAATGCCCACGGAACGGCACCTGTGTATTGCAGATCCGCAAATGCGGTCCACAATACGGCAACGGGAGGCCCTAGTTTTTTTTTTCCGGGGCCACTTTATGTTCCCAGTCCGCTCCAGGGGCAGGCTATTCCATTATCCTGTTGCTGACTGTCAGCTGGACAAAAACCACTGTACGCAGCAGTACTTGTCTGTCTGAAACCTGCCATTTATGCCGGAAACCAGCCGGATCACCGCTGGATGTTCCTTGACTATACAGTCGTGTATATAGTCATGTAAAACAAAACATGCAATGCAACAGCTCTCTGCAAACCAAATAAAGTACAAAATTGCATAATAATTGCAAGTGCTATACTAATAAGTTAGAGATGCTTGGCAAATCATTTTGTACAAAATTATTTGAGCCAGTTTGCCGCACGTCAAGGCGATCTCTGTAAGATGGGTTCCGAACACTAAATTCTACCTGTTATGTGCCATGACCGCTATCATATAATTCAGCGAGTGTAGGTTCCACATGCATGCTGGGCCTGCTTTAATTTCTGTCATTTTTGGTACCTAAATGGCCTCCATTATATCCAAGGAATGCAGGTACCAACATGCATGCCGGGCCCACTCCACACCACTCCTGGTGCCAAATGGCCACCAAAGACGGCAATGAGAGTCCACAAACTATCTCACTCCTGGTGCCAAATGGCTTCCAGTAAATGAGGGAGAGCAGGCCAAGGAGTGCACGACTGAGGTGTCAGCCACACCTCCAGTACAAACTTAGTGCACTCCTGATCAGCTCGTCTGCCCCATAGGCTGATTTTAATTAGTGTCAGTATATAGCTTGACTTGCTCCCCCTCACTCACTGGAAGCCATTTGGCACCAGGAGAGAGATAGTTTGTGGACTCTCATTGCAGTCTTTGGTGGCCATTTGGCACCAGGAGTGGTGTGGAGTGGGCTCGGCATGCATGGTGGTACCTGCATTCCTTGGATATAATGGAGGCCATTTTGGCACCAAAAATGACAGAAATTATAGCAGGCCCAGCATGCATGTGGAACCTACACTTACTGAATTATATGATAGCCGTCATGGCACATCACAGGTAGAATTTAGTGTTAGGAACCCGCCTTACAGAGATCGCCTTGACGTGCGGCAGACGGACTCAAATAATTTTGTACAAAATGATTTGCCAAGCATCTCTAACTAATAAGTATAGCACTTGCAATTATTATGCAATTTTGTACTTTATTTGGTTTGCAGTGAGCTGTTGCATTGCATGTTTTGTTTTACAGTGTTGTTCTCAGCCGTAGCAATGTGCCCCTGCGCTTTGGGATGTGCTGACTGACCCCCCTTTTTTCTTTGCAGACTATACAGTCATGTCCGGCAATGCTGGATCCTCTGTCGGATCAGACAACCGGATTCTCCAAGAAACTGAACGCAGCCTTACACAGTCTGTAAAAGGCCCCTGGCACTGCAGGTCAATGCTATGTGGCAATAACTGGGTAAGAAGAGACGTAGCACAGTGTGTTCATGGGGGAGACGGGTCACACTGGTGGGTATGCTGCTATCAGCTTACTTTTGATTGCAATCCATTTATATTTAGTCCATGAGTTCCAGCTCTGATGATCTCTATACATTACACGGCAGGTGGTTTTATCGCCACGGCCATAGTGACACAGCCACCAGGGTATCCACCTGTTTTAACGCGTCGGAACATCGCTGAAACGGGGGAAGGGAAAGAACAGCAGTGTCATTAAGCCATTTCAGCAGGTGACTTATGGACGGCAATGTCATGAGAACAAAGTCACCACAACACATACGTCCTGTGACTTACAGACGTTATGGCCTCTAATTAGCCAGACTTCCACATAACTCATTTACACACCGGGATGTTTCCATAGTCTAGGAACAATTTCACATGAAAAATGATTCTCATCATAGAAAAATACAAATCCCAGCGATTTCACTCAAGTAGGGATTTCTACAGTTTACACACCACACCGATGGTGAACAGCGCAGGACAGACTGCATTTACACATACTGGAACAAAACTACATTATTTAACACAACCACGGACAAATCCTCTGATATATAGTAACAGCGCATTAAACAAGCGTTCAAGGGTAATTAGTGCCTTAGAACGTGAGATTTGCGTAACAAATACAGAAAAACGACATGCGTGAACCCAACTATATTCATTTCATCATGCAAAAATAATATAGAAAAATAACAGCCAGAGGATAATGTAAAGAATTAAGGTTTGCAACACGATTTTCTGGTACTAAATTATCACCATCCCACTGGCTAGGGGAGAAATGCTACATCATTGGGGATCCGACTGCAAGGGCCTCCACGGATCACCAGAACGGGGTACAATGTTCCCTGGTTGAATAGAGGGGTGGTTGTTCAGCGTCCTCACTGTTGCTCCATTCAAAGTAAAAAAATAAATAAATAAAAAATGCAAATGTCTAAGAAATAATATTAACATCAATAAAACTCTCCTAAAACACAATAATCCCCAGAAAGTCATGATAGTCACAACAAAGCCCAGCACTGCTCAGCAGGGATTACCTGAAACGCACAGGACATGACGAGGACGTCTCTGTGTAGGCTCTCTGCGGGACAGTCTGATACAATGACTGGGCTAGGGACTACTTAAAGTGGTCAGCTATTTTTAACAATGGCATGAAAGGGGGAGGAAGGAAGGAATTCCACACCAAATGTCCAGCAGTGAAAGACACAAGAAGGGGACTTCTAGATATAGCCATTTGATTACTTGAGATTTCCCTGACCTGCATTCTTTGAAGACTTTTTTTAAGAAACATTGTATCTACAGTGTGCAGATCCAGGAAACATTGGGGGTCATTTACTATCCAGAAATACACCTATATTAGGCATATTTCTTGTGCAGATTGTGGAGCAAAAGTTATTTGTGCCACAATCTGCGGATTTTCCCCGCTCACGCCAGGTCTAAAAAAGTGGGCAGGGAAGCAGACGGGCTGTTAGACCCATCTAATTCATCATATTATTCTACGCCTTTTTTAGGTATAGAAAATGGTCTAAATGTAAGACAGCAAGGAAGCCATCTTACATTTAGACCTGCGCCTCTACATAACTTTAGCGGATCCACCGCCAGCTATAGGGCTTATCAAGATCGGCGTCTAAAACACCAGTCTCAAAATTGCTCCGCTGCCCTCGCCACTTTCCCAAAAAGAGGATGTGGCGAGGGCAGAGCCAGCAGCCCCCATACATTTATCTTCTTTCATGCCAGTTTTCTGGCGTAAAAGAGCACTGAAATTTACGCCAGCTTGGCGCCGGAATCTATTTCGGTTTAGGCGAACGGACTGCAGGACGAGCCCTCCGGCAGTACACAGGGATATCATAGGCTGGCGTAAAATGCCGATCTGTGGTGAATTCCCTTATTGTATCTATAGTGTTTTGATCCGGATCTTGTTACTTTTTTATACATGAAAATACACAACATCTAACATTTATGTCTTTCCCAATGAGAAAATACTGATATACATCTAGGAACTGTAGTCTCAGTTTTAGGCTACATGCACACGAACGTTGTTTGTTTCCGTGTCCATTCCGTTTTTTGGGGGGGATAGGATGCGCACCTATACATGTCCTATTCTTGTCCGTTTTAGGCATTGTTACAATAGATCCGCAAAAAAAAAAAAAAAAGGCATATGGATTTAATCTGGTTTTTTGGGGCGGATCCGCAATTTGCAGACCACAAAACACATACGGTCGTGTGCATGTAGCCTAATGGAAAAAAATATACCATATATTGTACACTTTCCAAGGCATATATATAATTCAAAACCTGTTTATATAATAAGGAGGGGGGATTCTGTCTTTACACCGTGTGTCACATCTGTTTTAGATCATATCTCAGTTTTGGTTTGGAAATATGTTCAATGCACAGAGTGAAATCTGAATCAGTATCTACATGTGAACTTGGCACAAGAGTTTCCGTTCACCCCCTAAACAGTATACAAATCTGCACGGTTTCATAAAGTTACATCCCAGCTTAATTTTAAGCATGTGCGATATATATCGCAATATATTGTTTTCTATATTTGTGGGAGGCGTGTTTTTTTTTACTTTTTATTTAATAACTATTAGCCTCCTTCAGGGCTAGAACCCTTGTCATATTCACCCTAATAGAGCTCTATTAGGGTGAATAGGACTTTACACTCTCCCTGCGCTTTGTGCACACAGCAGCGGGGAGCTGAGTCCCCTCCCCTAAACAGTGCCATCCACAGATGCCCCTCCCCCAAACAGTGCCATCCACAGATGCCCCTCCCCCAAACAGTGCCATCCACAGATCCCCCTCCCCTAAACAGTGCCATCCACAGATGCCCCCAAACATTCCTCAATAATTGCGGATTGTGAGGGGATTGCTCCATTTCCCTCCACTTTATGAAGATGAACGATCACTAGTGCAATCAATTGTCCCCATACAGATTCACCATTTGCCAGTAGCACATCCCTGTTTACACAGGTCGATGTGCTGCCTGCAAATGACGACTTTATGTGGAACATAAAGTGTTTGAACGTTCATCAGGTGATCGGCAGCAAATTTACATGGGGCAATTATCGGGAACAAATGTTTGCTCATCCCTGTTAATTGCCCTAATCCTTGGTCCCAGTAAAAGGGCCTTAAGACTGGTTTCATGTGTATAGGGGGCTCATGCACACAAACTTATTTTCTTTCCGCTTCCATTCCGTTTTTTTTTTTTTTTTTTGCGGACCGTATGCGGAACCAATCACTTCAACGGGGCTGTAGAAAATACAGAAGTTACTCTGTGTGCATTCCGTTTGTCTGCATGGCCGTTCCGCAAAAAAGTAGTGCATATCCTATTGTCCGCAAATCACGGTCCGAGGCCCCATTCAAGTCAATGAGTCCGCAAAAAACACGGAACACATCCATATGTCATCCATATTTTGCAGATCCATACTGTAGAAATGCTACGCCCAGCCCATATTGCTCATGTGTTTGGTGATTAATAAGCTACTGTTTCTGTATACGAGCCGCAAAAAAACTGATCAAATACGGAAACCATACAGATATGTTTTGTGCAATAATGGAACGGAAGAGGACTTAAATTAGAGAAAAAAAGAAAAAAGAAACTCAGACACGGAACGGACCAGTGAAAAACGGACTGCAAAGCAACAGTCGTGTGCATGAGCCCTTACAGTCATGACTCCTGGTCTTAATGAATGTGTCCATTATATGCTTGTCTGAATCCTTCACCTTATTATAAGCACTACACTTGTACAGTGATCTACATAGGTGCATTAAAGGCAGGGGAGCCCAGGTGATCCAGCCACAATACGGATAGTCCCACAGTAGCTCATGAACAGTACTATAGATAAGGGAGTGCTGCACTGAATCGAAATGTGGGACGAAGAAGGAAAAACAAACGGGCACATTTATTAAAACGCCAGTCTTAAAGCCCTAAGCTGGCGGTGGATCCGGCAGAGTTATAAAGAGGCACCGGCATCTCCATAACTTCGGCAGATCCTGCGCCAGTCCTGGCTGTCTTAGGCTACTTGTACACTAGCGGCAAGGAACTCCAGCATGTTTGCCGTGCTACCGCCGGAACTCCGGCCCGCCCCCAGTATAGTCAACGGGGCTTGAGCGTTAGTCCGGGGGCACGCGTGCACTAGCGGCAGCACGGATCTGACAGGCTGTTTACCTGGAGTTCCTTGCCGCTAGTGTAAAACTAGCCTTATATTTAGACCTTTTTCTACGCCTGGAGCAGGTATCGAGTTTCCCCCTCCCCAAAAAATTTAAGTTTCAAGTAAAAATAAACAAAAACTTCATTTTCCCCAAATAAAGTTTTTTTTTTTTTTTTTTAAGTATACATATTAGGTATCGCTGCATTCATATCGGCCGCCTCTATAAACATATCACATGACCTAACCCCTCAGATGTCACCTTACATCACACAAAGTACAACTGCAAGGGATCAAAAAGGCGTTTGCCCACCAAAGTAGTACCAATCTAACCGTCACCTCATCCCGCAAAAAATGAGCCCCTACATGAGACAATCGCCCGAAAAAAATAAAAAAATAAATAAAATATGGCTCAGAATATGGAGACACTAAAACATCTTTTTTTTTTGTTTTAAAAAAGCTGTTATTGTGTAAAACTTACATAAATAAAAAAATGTATACATATTAGGTATCGCCGCGTTCGTATTGACCGGTTCTATAAAAATATCACATGACCTAACCCCTCAGATGAGCACCGTAAAAAATGTAAAATAAAAACTGCTAAATAAACCATTTTTTGTCACCTTACATCACAAAAAGTGTAATCAATAAGTCATATGCACCCCAAAAGTGCCAATCAAACCGTCATCTCATTCCGCAAAAAATGAGACCCTACCTAAGATAATCGCCCAAAAACTGAAAAAACTGTGGCTCTCAGAATATGGAGACACTAAAACATGATATATTTTTTTGTTTCAAAAATGATATTAATTGTGTAAAACTTACATAAATAAAAAATAAAAAAAGTCTACATAATAGGTATCGCCGCATCCGTGACAACCTAGTCTATAAAAATATCACATGATCTAACCTGTCAGATGAATGTTGTAAATAAAAAAAAAGTGCCAAAACAGATATTTCTTGTTATCTTGCCTCACAAAAAGTATAATATAGAGCAACCAAAAATCATATGTACCAACAATACTGCCACCCTATCCCGTAGTTTCTAAAATGGGGCCACTTTTTGGGAGTTTCTACTCTAGGGGTGCATCAGGGGGGCTTCAAATGGGACATGGCATGGTGTCCAAAAAAACAGTCCATCAAAATCTGCCTTCCAAAAACCGTATGGCATTTCTTTCCTTCTGCGCCCTGCCGTGTGCCGGTACAGCTGTTTACGACCACATATGGGGTGTTTATGTAAACTACAGAATCAGGGCCATAAATATTGGGTTTGGCTGTTAACCCTTGCTTTGTTACTGGGGAAAAATGGATTAAAATTGAAAATTTGCCCAAAAAATTGAAATTCAGAAATTTCATCTCCATTTGCCAATAACTCTTGTGAACACATAAAGGGTTAACGACGTTTGTAAAATCTGTTTTGAATACCTTGAGGGGTGTAGTTTCTTAGATGGGGGTAACTTTTATGGAGTTTCTACTCTAGGGTTGCATCAGGGGGGCTTCAAATGGGACATGGTGTCAAAAAACCAGTCCAGCAAAATCTGCCTTTCAAAAACCGTATGGCATTCCTTTCATTCTGCGCCCTGCCGTGTGCCCGTACAGTAGTTTACCACCACATATGGGGCGTTTCTGTAAACTACAGAATCAGGGCCATAAATATTGGGTTTGGTTTGGCTGTTAACCCTTGCTTTGTAAAAGTAAAAAAAATAAAAAAATGGAAAATCTGCAAAAAAAGTGAAATTTTTAAATTGTATCTCTATTTTCCATTAATTCTTCTGGAACACCTAAAGGGTTAACAAAGTTTGTAGAATCAGTTTTGAATACCTTGAGGGGTGTAGTTTATAGAATGGGGTCATTTTTGGGTGGTTTCTATTATGTAAGCCTCGCAAAGTGACTTCAGACCTGAACTAGTCCCTAAAACTTGGGTTTTTGAAAATTTCAAGACTTGCTTCTAAACCTTGTAACATCCCCAAAAATAAAATATCATTCCCAAAATGATCCAAACATCAAGTAGACATATGGGGAATGTAAAGTAATAACTATTTTTGGAGGTATTACTATGTATTATAGAAGTAGAGAAATTGAAACTTGGAAATTAGCAATTTTTTTACAAAATTTTTGGTAAATTTTGTATTTTTTTTTATAAATAAAAATGATTTTTTTTTTACGTCATTTACCAGTGTCATGAAGTACAATATGTGATGAAAAACAATCTCAGAATGGCCTGGATAAGTCAGAGCGTTTTAAAGTTATCAGCACTTAAAGTGACACTGGTCAGAGTTGCAAAAAATGGCCAAGTCCGTAAGGTGAAATATGGCCGAGTCCTTAAGGGGTTAAAAAGGTGAGCCCATCTCACACAATGTGTCATATTGCTAGGATCTATCACTAGAATGCTCTTCGGTCACCTTTATGGGAGTCCTGTCTGTACTCAGCTATTTCTGAAATTTCCAGAGAAGTGAATGGAGAGCACTCCCATAGAAATGAATAAAGGATAGCCACGCTTGCGCAGTTCACCCTTGTTTGCTTTAGGGTCCATTCACACGTCCGTAATTTGGGTTCGCATTCGCTCCGCAATTTGCGGACCCATTTACTTTCAATGGGGCTGGAACGGATGCAAATCCACATTTCCTGGATACGCATTTTCGGGATCCGTATCCGTTTTTTCGGGATCCGCAATTTCGTACCTGAAAAAAAATAGAACATGTCCTATTCTTGTCCGCAATTGCGGACCAGAAAAGGCATTTTCTATTACAGTGTCTGTGATGTGCGGTCCGCAGATTGCAGGTGTCCGTGTTTTGCGGATCCGCAAAACACTTACGGACGTGTGAATGGACCCTTATGGTGATAGGTGCAGGTTCCAGAAGTGGGACCCACACCTATTTGACATTGGTAATATATCTGAGCGATATGACACCAATGTGTGAGACGGGCCAAGCGCTTTAAAGGAAAAAGTCAGAGATACTTTTTTTTTGTAAACTGCTGTGAGGCCAGTAAAATAATAATAAGAACACCACACAATTTTAAAAATAAAATAATTTTTGTCTGCTACTGGGCAAAAAACATTTGTCCTATACTAAATCAAGTGTGCGGATTACAAATCCGAAGTCAGAATTGTTGTAAGGGTACTTTTCACACTAGCGTTATTCTTTTCCGGCATTGAGTTCCGTCCTAGGGGCTCAATACCGGAAAAGAACTGATCAGTTTTATCCTAATGCATTCTGAATGGAGAGCAATCTGTTCAGGATGTCTTCAGTTGTCTTTTTGCTTTTTCAGGACGGTTTTATCTCCGTCCAAAATTCCGGATTCCCCATTGACATGCATTAATGCCGGATCCGGCCCCGAGTGTTCTGGCAAAAAGGATCCGGCATGCGGTTTGCACATGCTCAGACCGCAAAAGATGTGAAAAAAATAAATAAATGCCGGATCCGTTTTTCCAGATGACACCGGCAAGACGGATCCGGCATTTCAATGCAATTCTAAAATGGATCAGGATTCTGATCTGTCTACAAATGCCATCAGTTTGCATACTTTTGACAGATCCGGCAGGCAGTTCTGGCGATGGAACTGCCTGCCGGAATCCTCTGCCGCAAGTGTGAAAGTACCCTCACGCTGGGTTCAGACCTGAGCGTTCGGAAACGAGCGCTCTGTATGCGCGATTGTACGGGCGTTTACAATCGCGCATACAGAGATTGGCGTTCACACATTGTCGCGCGTTCCCGAATTTCTATGTGCGGGAACGCGCGACAAACGCCCAAAAAAAAGCTCAAGCACTTGTTTGAGCGTCGGGCGTTTTACAGCGCGATCGTACGCGCTGTAAAACGCCCAGGTGAGAACCATTCCCATAGGGAATCATTGGTTCTTGCCTGTTGTGCGTTTTACAGCGCGTAGGAATGCGCTGTAAAACGCTCAGGTGTGAACCCAGCGTAACACGTCACAAAATTTTGCTATGCATAAGTATGCCTAAATGAATTAAGCACTTGGAAAGCATCGAATAATTTTGAACAGAACGAGTTTTACTCCAACCATTACCTGATCTACATCAAAGTTTGCGTAGTAAACAATGTATGAAAATGTAATGGAATAACAACATTTCAAAAAGTTTCAAAAAGTCAAGATGGGAATGTAAGAAATGCACTTTCAATGACATTCGGCAGCCAAGTTGTTCATGTTGTCAGTTGTGTAAGCATGTTGTCTACTAAGGCTACTTTCACACTAGCGCTTGATCGGATCCGTTCTGAACGGATCCGATTATATTAATGCAGGCGGAGGCTCCGTTCAGTACGGATCCGTCTGCATTAATAACTTAGAATTTTTTCTAAGTGTGAAAGTAGCCTGAGCGGATCCGTTCAGACTTTCAATGTAAAGTCAATGGGGGACGGATCCGCTTGAAGATTGAGCCATAGGGTGACATCTTCAAGCGGATCCGTTCCCATTGACTTACATTGTAAGTCTGAACGGATCCGCTCGCCTCCGCACGGCCAGGCGGACAGCTGAACGCTGCAAGCAGCGTTCAGCTATCCGCCTGTCCGTGCGGAGGCGAGCGGAGCGGAGGCTGAACGCCGCCAGACTGATGCAGTCTGAGCGGATCTGCTCCATTCAGACTGCATCAGGGCTGGACGGAGGCGTTTGGGTCCGCTCGTGAGCTCCTTCAAACGGAGCTCACGAACGGACCCATGAACGCTAGTGTGAAAGTAGCCTAAGGCTGGGTTCACACCTGAGCGTTTTACAGCGCGTTCCTACGCGCTGTAAAACGCTCAACAAGGAGAAACCAATGATTCCCTATGGGAATGGTTCACACTTGGGCGTTTTACAGCGCGTACGATCGCGCTGTAAAACGCCCGACGCTCCAAAAAGTACATGAGCGACTTTTGGGGCGTTTGTGGCCATAGGACACTGTAGTGAATCACACAAACGCGCGTCAAACGCGCGTTTACTATTACAAAAACGCGCATAAAAATGCGCGTCTAAAACGCGCGTTTGCGCAACGCTCAAGTGTGAACCCAGCCTAATTCAGCATAGTTTGCTGCTCGTCTGTTCTCAGGGAAGTTCTGCACTACTAGCACAAATGCATCCCAAGCTGCAAGACGCACTCGCTTTGTCAGATTCTTGCGCTGATCATAAGTAGTCTATTTGCCACATATGTAGCAGAAATTGTCTGGATCGTTAACACATTTGCGTTTATCCATCTTAAGTTTCAAAACTGATAGCACTATAACAGATCACGTTATCAAAATCTGTCCAGCTTGCCTTATATACTTACGTTGACTTCAGACCTGAGCGTTCGCGATGGAGCGCTCTGTATGCGCAATTGTACGGGCGTTTGCAATCGCGCATACAGAGACAAGCGAACGCCCATTGTCGAGCGTTCCCGCTGAAGTCTATTAGCGGGAACGCGCGACAAGACGCCCCAAAGAAGCTCATTTACTTCTTGGGGCGTCGGGCGTTTTACAGCGCGATCGTACGCGCTGTAAAACGCTCAGGTGAGAACCATTCCCATAGGGAATCAGTGGTTCTTGCGTAGGAACGCGCTGTAAAACGCTCAGGTCTGAACCCAGCCTTACTGCTGACATCAGCCTGAGTGCATCCGAACAGGTCTGGACATGTCCATTGGAATATCTCCAATATAAGGCCTCTTTCACATACTCCGTATGCATTCTGTTTCCGTATTTCAGTTTTTCAGTTCCGTTGAAAGATAGAACATGTCCTATTATTGCCCGCAAATCACGTCCATGGCTCCATTCAAGTCAATGGGTCCGCAAAAAAAAAAAAAAAGGAACACATACGGAAATGCATCCGTATGTCTTCCGTATCCGTTCCGTTTTTTTGGAACCATCTATTGAAAATTTTATGCTTTGCCCAATTTTTTCTATGTAATTACTATATATGACATACGGAAACACAACGAAAACAAAAAAAACGGAACAGATCCGTGAAAAACGGACCACAAAACACTGAAATAGCCATACGGTAGTGTGAAAGAGGCCTAATGCATTAATATTATAACTGGATAGGCTTTGCATGTACTTAACCCTTTAAAGTCCGGTTCCCAAACATGGTGCCCGCTCGCACATGCAGCGGGCGCCATATCTGCTGGGTTTCTGCCATTTTAAATAGCAGAGACCCGCGGCACATGTATGCGATCAGCCCTAAGGCTGATCGTTTACATTTTCCCTTTCAGATGCCGTGGTCAAAATGTGACCATGGCATCTGCGCAGTCCGGAGGTAGAAGTTGCGCACCTCCGCTTCAGTAACAGCGTTCCCTGGCTGAGATCAGGGAACCTGTTACATTGATCTAATAGGCTGAGGCCTCAAGCAGGCTTCGGTGCCTATTAGATGACTATACCAATACAGGCCACTAGGTGTCAGCATCGTATTGGTATAGTGCAAATGAACTGTTCAATGGTGTCTATATAGACATCAATGAACACAATGATTGCCAGTTATTGTCACCCAAGGCGACAAAAAAAAAAAAAAAAAAAAAAAAGTTTAAATCACCCCCCTTTCCTTAAAATAAAAATACTTAACAAATAATAAAAAATAAAAAAAATCATGGGCATCACCACGTGCAAAAATGCCCCTACTATTAAAATATAACAATATTAACGGCATACGGCAAATGGCGTAACGGGAAAAAAAAATAAAAAATGATTGTCACTTATACAACCCAATAATTTTTTTTAATAAAAAGTGATCAAAAAGTCGCACACACTTCAAATTGATATCACTGAAAAGAACAGATCGTCACGCGAAAAATTAGCCCCCGTACACATAAATACAAAAAAATTATAGGGGTCAGAATATGGTTATAAAATAAAATAAAATTCCCCTCAAAAAAGTTTTTTTTTTTAAATGTCAGTATTAAAATGCAAGAAAAATTATATAAGTGTGGTATCATTGTAAACGTACTGACCTGGAGAATGAAGATAACAGTTCAATTTTACCACATAGTGTACAGTGTAAAAAAATAAAAACCTTTATCAGAATTGCGTTTTTTCCCAATTCTACCCCATTTGGAATTTTTTTCCCCCACTTCCTACTACATGGTATGCAACCGTAAATGGTGCCATTAGAAAGTACAACTTGGAATCAGCGCGCTCATTTTAGTATAAATCACGTTTTTCTCTCAGTAGCAAAATCATTGTTGCGTGGTGTAATCAGTCAGTGACGTACTGTTATGGGCTGCAACTGTGATGTCCCGTAAACTGCAGCAGCCGATCACTGGCCTCAGTGGTGTATGGCTTGAGACCGCTGAGGCCAGTGATTGGCTAGAATTGTATAAGGGACATCACTGCTGCAGCCACAACAATACATCACTGGCTATAGCCTATGGAAGAGGAAGGAGCGGTGGAGCTGCACTAAAAGGGGTAGGTGATAGTAAAGGCGAGTTGTTTTATTATTATTATTTTACAGGCTCCACAACAGTGTCCAATAAAAAAATAAAAATAAAATAATTTTACTAAATAGACACATTGAAAGTAACATTAATATGAATTAAGCTTTTACAACATATGGCAAAGATTCAGAATGATCCAAGCAATTTATCACAGCTCTGAGTCAACAACTTCCAGAATAGTGGCTAGAACACATTAAGAGCATTTATAAACAGGAACGCCTAACCAGTTCATCATCCGCTGTATAGCAGAAAAATGCTACAAATTGTTTCTAAGGCTACTTTCACACTTGCGGCAGTGTGATCCGGCGGGCAGTTCCGTCGCTGGAACTAGCCGTCAGATCCGCCGATCTGCTGCTGACTGAAAGCATTTGTGAGACTGATCCGGATGCGGATCCGTCTCACAAATGCATTGCAAGGACGGATCCGTCTCTCCGCTTGTCATGCGGACCGACGGATCCGTCTTGTACATTTTTCTCATTTTTTACCGATCTGCGCATGCCGGAACGACGGATCCGGTATTCTGAATGCCGGATCCGGCGCTAATACATTCCTATGGGAAAAAATGCCGGATCCGGCGTTCAGGCAAGTCTTCAGTTTTTTTTGCCGGAGAGAAAACTGTAGCATGCTGCGGTTTTCTCTTTTGCCTGATCAGTCAAAACGACTGAACTGAAGACATCCTGATGCAAACTGAACGGATTACTCTCCATTCAGAATGCATGGGGATAAAAGTGATCAGTTCTTTTCCGGTATAGAGCCCCTGTGACGGAACTCTATGCCGGAAAAGAAAAACGCTAGTGTGAAAGTACCCTTACTCACAACTAAGCTTAAAGAGATTGAACAGGATTATATAAATTTTACTCATGTAAAGGAAAATCTAAAAATACAAGTATAAAACATGTAACACTGCATAACACACACACACGCACAGAGCGCTGTATAACACACACACACACACGCAGAGCGCTGTATAACACGCACACACACGCAGAGCGCTGTATAACACGTCATGTACTGGCATCATTCCTTTGTGGTACAAAGTATCACTTGCAGAAACAAGCCCTGTAACTGCTTTGGTTTTCATGGGTCATTTCCATGGTTTACCATTCTCTACAGCAGTGTTTCCCAACCAGTGTGCCTCCAGCTGTTGCAAAACTACAACTCCCAGCATGCCCAGACAGCATTTGGTTGTGCGGGCATGCTGGTAGTTGTAGTTTTGTAACAGCTGGAGGCACACTGGTTGGGAAACACTGCTCTACAGGGATATTGGGCTGAACTCTAATCACCACACAGGTCATCTAATGAACGCCAAGACAAAGCAGGAAACCTTCAACTGCAGATTTTGTCACTAATCTTTAATGCAAGGAGTGAAATCCATACCAAAATTAGGTACCAAATCTGCAATACATGAGGCATGCCATGAAATCTAGTGTTTTTTCTATACAACATAAATTGAGTTTTAAAGCATACTTTTCATAAACGAATAGTACATGTGAATATAAGAAACTTTGTAATATATCTTGGTAAAGATTTCTGCTTTTCTCATTATATCTGACTGATTTTCGCTTTACTGCTTTTAACATTGAAGTCTATGAAGAGAAGAGGAGGAGGAGGCTGCTGGATGAGACACACACAAACTACAGTTTCTTAGCTCTGCTACACTTAGGTCAAAGTGCAGTTTAATCCTAATGCATTCTGAAGGAAAGAGATCCGTTCAGGATGCATCACGATGTCTTCAATTCCAGTAGCATTCCAGTTTTCTGAATGAAAACAAAACCACTGCAAGCTGTGGTTTTGTGTCCGCTCATCGAAACGGAACAAACCAGAGCCATCAGTAAAAACAATGCAAGTCAATGGATCCGGATACAAAAAACAAACAAAAAAAAAAAAAAAAACACACACAGGTCACCCATTAACTTGCATTGTTTTTAGTGACGGATCTGGTAATAAATCACTTACTAGCTGGCAGGAGCTCTCTCCATAGACTTGTGTTTGAAGCTTGAGACAGAGATGGAAGCAGCGAAGAGTGAAAGAAAAGCGGTGGAAAGAACCCAGTAGGAAGCATAATTCTTTAATGAGATATATTACAAAGTTTCTTATATTCACTTGTACTATTTCTGAAATCTTGTTTGTAACTAGAGGTACACTTTAGGTGTAGAAACTGGAACAGAAATCCACAAAAGAATCTGCCATAGCTGAAGTTGGTCTTAATCTGAATCCTCTTGTGCCCGTACCCAGTACCAAGACATCCAGTTCCTGTATTCTACAATCACAAAACAGAGTGGATTGTACTCTAATCCATCTGAGAAGAGTTTATGTAAGTTCTCTGCTCCAGCAGAGTGGTAAGCCACTGCAGAGGGTGGTCTCTGCCCTAGAGGACCCAGCATTATAACTCATCATTTCAATTGATATTGTATAATGCTTCAGTCTCTTGGCGACAGCAGACGTTCTTCATGCGAACCACCACAGACACCCGTGGTGGCAGCTTATATCCTGGGAGAATCGAAGGATCGGGCGAAAAATGTTCTCTTTGCCTGCACCTCCTCTCCCCTGACATCATCTGTCGGGGGACAGTTGGGAGATCCCCACACACATTGCTCTTAATGCCCCCACATTTTTGACTGTTTGCTGAAGCAGCAGAGAACGGCGGCTTCAGCCACCAATACACCAATGCGTATGGGGGACTTAAAAGAGGTTTTATGAGATTTTTATACTGATGACCTATCTTAAGAATAAGTCATCAGTATCTGATCGGTGGGGTTCTGACACCTGGAACTTCCGCTGATCGGTGGTCTTCTCTCTGCTTTTCCTAGGGTGAGTGACGACACGTTCATGTGTAATATGGCCGAGGAGCAGCTCAGCCCCATTCCAGAGAATAGGGCCGAGCTGTGATACCATGCAGAGTCGCTATACAATGTTTGGCGCTGTGCTTGGTGAGCTTCGAGAAGGCAGCAGACCTCACAGGAGTGCCGCTGCCTTCTCAAAACAGCTGATCGGCAGAGGTCCTGGATGTGGAACCTTCACCTATCAGATACTGATAACCTATCCAGAGGATTTAAAATAAAATAAAAAAATAAAAATAAAAATCATGGAAACCCTTTAAAGAGTAGGTTTCTGAAGCCAATGCCCGGAGAGGATTATAAATAGAGGACATGTAGAATGCCCACTCCTGATTTTGGCTTCGAGAGCTGCACCCTGAAGCCCAGATGAAAACCACTGAAAGGTGAAGTGACAATGACACCTGTCAACAGGTGGGATATATTAGGTAGTAAGTTGAAGTTGAAATGCCTCAGGGCACTTGCCTCTAAACAAGCGGTCTGAAAAGGCCGCAGTGACCATCACTGCCTGAATAAACGGTCAAGCTTCAGGGCACTATTATGTGGGAGGGTGAAGCCGTGGCTAATTGCCCAGCCACATGTGGACTGCACCTATTTTACAAGTTGCAATTACTGGTAATCGTGCCTCAAGCAATACATGTCAGCGCCCTAAGGATCTAAGAGCCTGACAAGGGTCAAATTGCCATGAGTACACAACTGGGTCAAAATACAAGTTCTTCTGGGGTGATCCCAGTATGCAGTGGGTGGCACAAGAGTGGTCCAAGATGGACAACTGGAGTCATGGGTGTCCAAGACTCACTGACATGTGTGGGGCGGGGTGAAGGCTAAGGTGTCTAGCTCGATGCTACAGAGAAGCTACTGTAGCACAAATTGCTAAAAAAGTAAAAGGGGTTTTCTGCAAGTACAATATTTACAATCTACTGTAAAGGATCGCTCTCTCTCGGGGGGGGGGGGGGGGGGGTTGTCGCAGTCACAGACTTCTTCGCAGACAACAGGATTTAATGTCCAAACTGGTGCTTTATTGTGGCACTTCAGCACCCGCACAAACACAAGCATCAAATAAACACCTGCCCGTCTGGGCTCTAATGGTCCATTCACCGGTCCGTAGTGTATTGCGGATCCGCAATACACCTGGCCGGCACCCCCCATAGAACTGCCTATTCTTGTCCACAATCGCGGACAAGAATAGGACATGTTCTTTTTTTTTGCGGAGCCACAGCCCGAAGTTCGGGGCCGCGCTCCAGAAATGCGGATGCAGACAGCACATAGTGTGCTCTCCGCATCTCTTCCAGCCCCATAGAGAATGAATGGGTCCGCACCCGTTCCCGATATTGCGGAACGGCTGTGGACCCATTTGCGGACATGTGAATGGACCCTAATACACAGGGTCTCAGGCTCCAAGCTTTAGCAGGTCTGCTCATCAGACACAAGTGCAGACAGGGAAGAGATCAGGCTTCCTCAGCCATATACGGTCCAGCAGCCTCCAGGCTGTGACCTCAACAGCACCCTTGGGGGAGATGGTCCAGAAGTCCTCCCGACTCTGACGGTACAACCCTTTTTCTGTAGGCATTGCTGGGCCCCCCAAAACTTAAGGCTTTACAAAGCCTCGTGGCCCCTCAGCCCTCCTGGCTGAGACCACACAGAGCCTCTGTTTCCAGGTTTTCTCTCTCACAGACTGACACACAGAGGGTTGGTTTTATGCCTTTTCGATTACAGCAGGCCTCACCTGCGATAACCTCAGGTAAAAGACAATACCCGGACTGGAAGGGTGTGGACTGGCAGATCCCACTACCAAACCTATCCGCCAGTCCAAATGAAAACCAGCCCAGAACAAAACGTAAACAAAACTGTCTCAAACTACACTTTGCTGAAACCTCTGCAGCTTTCTGGATTTTATTTATCTCACCCCATCTGAGGTATCTGGGTGGGATATACACACCTTCAAGCACTCATAACGTACACATCACAACACTATCTTCGGGGTAGGTCATCAATATCTGATTGGTGGGGGTCTGGCTCACGGCACTGGTTCTGATCAGGCTGTGGCGCTCCAGCGTGCCATCAATTGCTTGCGGTGGCTGCGTTTTCAAGCCCTCAAAACGAAACGTTGCTGTTCACTGGATGACCAATGTGTGCCAGTCCATAGCTGGTTCACTCATGGTAGGAGAAAAAACACCTTCAGCTTTTCAGGCTACAGAAAGGCGGTGTGAGTGACCCTGACGAAGACACAGCATGCGAAAATAATCCACTGGATCATTACAAGCTAATTAGATTCCGTAAACCAGTGATGGGGAACCTTTTAGAGACAGGCGGCCGGATCGCTGCGCCACCGGTGTGAAAGTAGCCTAGACTAAGCTAAGGTTTCACTCTGCCGACGGTCCTGGCAAAGAACAGCCTGCCGAAGGTCTCTGGATCCGGCACCGCCAGACGTCAGTGGAATGCCCACCGACTCCACTGACTATATAATGGGGTCAGGTGGATATCCGGCCGCTCCCCAGGATTCGGACAAATACAGCTGCACGCAATAGATGTCAATGGGACAGAAATGCCAGACAATGTAGGAAAAAAATCTGCCAGACCCTGAGCTTGTTGCAATTCTAATAATACGCCACCGAGTCAAAAAAACGGACTGTAAAAGGTGAGAAAAATAAAAACATCACAAAAGACCGTTTTAGTCCTGCTTTCACATTTCCCAAAGATTTCCAGGTAACATCTGGAATTGGAGTTATTTTTTTGCCAAAAACTGAAGGAGAAAAAAAATAAATAAAAAAAATATGTAAAAAAAAGTCTGACACCAAAATTGCAACAAAAAATAATAATTACGTGCGACTTGTCTAACTTTTAGAGCTGTGATTTGGCTGAAAAAGCACAAACATGCCACAGAAAAGTCGCTGGCGAGACGCACGTTACACGTGACTTACATGTGGAGTTAGGCTAGGTCTACACAACTACATTTGTTGCGCAACATTATGTCGCGCGACAATTTTTATAATGGCAGTCTATGGTGTCGCACTGCAACATACTGCGACACAACAGTCGCAGAAAATCCATTCGAGATGTCGCATGTTGCAGTGCGACACCATAGACTGCCATTATAAAAATTGTCGCGCGACAAATGTCGTCAATGCTGCATGACTTGTGACCTCAGGTCAGGATTTTTTGCGTATGTTATGTGGCGGTATGTACCAATGACACCACTGAAAATCGAGGGCTACACGGCTAGAAGAAAAGTGCGCAATATATCTCAATGGTGTCGCAACGCGACATGCTGTGATGCTCACAAAAAAAATACAACCAAGTCAGATTTTTTATCACATTGCAACATTATTGAAACACATAACATGAAACGTCGCATGTACGTGTACCCTCTTTTGCCCTGCACTGAATGCCCCTGCCATGCCACACACTGCGCCCAGCATACATTCTGCACGGTTGGTTTGTACAGGACAACATGCATTGAAAGTGGAACTCCCCTCTAAGCATGAAGCGGGCACTGACCTGGGCTTTGGCGGACACTGACAGCAGGGCATGGCTGGAGTACCTGGTCTGCCCCTCCCCGCCTAGCCCTGCTGCCCGGCTCAGTGCCTCCACCTGGCGGCTGAGTTTCTCCACCTGCTCCCGTAGGCGCCGGTTCTCGCACTGCAGGTCGGTGACAGAGCGGGAGAGCGGCCCGGCCAGCCGCAGCACGTCCTCCAGCTGCCTCTCCACCCCGCGCCTGAAGTCCTCCATCTCCTCCTGCAGCCCCTGGACTGTTCCGCGCAGCGGGCACACCTTGTCCTCGTCCGGCAGGCTCCTGCAGCTCGCGGCCGGCCACATCGACACCTCCACGCCCTGGAGATCCATAGCGCCCGGGAAGAGCAGGGAGCAGAGTGCGGCGGCTTCTTCTTTACCTCAGCGGCGGCGGCACGTTACACCCTCATGTCCTGCAGGGATGACTGAGACACCTTGTCCTGCGGCGGTCACTTCCGCTCACCCTATGAGAGCTGAGTGCGGGGAGCTGCTATATACGGGCTGTGTGCGGGGGTCACCTCTGTGCAGTCACCTGTCACTGTGCATGGAGGCGGGAAAAGCGGTGTACCTGACAGGATGCAGTGTCCACCTCACTACTGTACTACACTGCTCTGCACTGTACTGCACACTACTGTACTGTACTGCTCACTACTGTACTATACTCAATACTGTACTACACTGCTCACTACTGTACTATCCTCAATACTGTACTGTACTGCTCACTACTGTACTATACTGCTCACTACTGTACTATACTCAATACTGTACTACACTGCTCAGTACTGTACTATACTCAATACTGTACTACACTGCTCACTACTGTACTATACTGCTCACTACTGTACTGCTCACTACTCTGTACTGTACTATACTCACTGCTGTACTACACTGCACTGTACTGCACAATACTGTACTACACTACTCAGTACTGTACTATACTCAATACTGTACTACACTGCTCACTACTGTACTATACTGCTCACTACTGTACTGCTCACTACTCTGTACTGTACTATACTCACTGCTGTACTACACTGCTCTGTACTGTACTGCACAATACTGTACTACACTACTCTGTACTGTACTATACTCAATACTGTACTACACTGCTCACTACTGTACTACACTACTACTGTATTACTGTCCACTGCAGCTGCACCCTGCTTATGTGAACTGCTGTCTGCTCCTGTGTTACTACTGCACTGCAGCTGATGGCTGTTGTCCCTGTATTACTGCACTGCACACTGCTTCTGTGTACCACTGGCTGTTGTCCCTGTATTACTGCACTGCTCCTGTGTACCACTGGCTGTTGCCCCTGTATTACTGCACTGCACACTGCTCCTGTGTACCGCTGGCTGTTGCCCCTGTATTACTGCACTGCACACTGCTCCTTTGTACCGCTGGCTGTTGCCCTGTATTACTGCACTGCACACTGTTCCTGTGTACCGCTGGCTGTTGTCCCTGTATTACTGCACTGCACACTGCTCCTGTATACCGCTGGCTGTTGCCCCTGTATTACTGCACTGCACACTGCTCCTGTGTACCACTGGCTGTTGTCCCTGTATTACTGCACTGCACACTGCTCCTGTGTACCACTGGCTGTTGTCCCTGTATTACTGCACTGCACACTGCTCCTGTGTACCACTGGCTGTTGTCCCTGTATTACTGCACTGCACACTGCTCCTGTGTCCACTGGTACTGCACTGCACACTGCTCCTGTGTACCACTGGCTGTTGTCCCTGTATTACTGCACTGCACACTGCTCCTGTGTACCACTGGCTGTTGTCCCTGTATTACTGCACTGCACACTGCTCCTGTGTACCACTGGCTGTTGTCCCTGTATTACTGCACTGCACACTGCTCCTGTGTACCACTGGCTGTTGCCCCTGTATTACTGCACACTGCTCCTGTGTACCACTGGCTGTTGCCCCTGTATTACTGCTCTGCTCTCTCCTGCTCTGAGTTGCTACAGGCAGTGAAGGACCGGCAGCCACATGAGATGCTCAGTCAGGGGAGGGACTGGGAGGAGGGGAAGCTCAGCCTTTCTCTCCTGTGTTACCGGCTGTGCCAAAATAAACAGTCCCCTTATCTGTCTCCAGAGGAGAATAGGAGGAGGGGTGAGGTGACAGCGATGAGAGGCTGTGGTGGAGCTGAGCGGGACAGATAATAAGCGCTTTCCCCTTTCATTGTCATGGGGACTGTATTTATTGGGCGTATACAGACTAAGGGTCCATTCACACGTCCGCAATTTCGTTCCGCATTTTGCGCAACGGAATTGCAAACCCATTCATTTCTATGGGGCAGCACGATGTGCTGCCCGGATCCGGAATTGCGGATTCGCACTTCCGGGTCTGCAATTCCGATCCCGAAAAATATAGAATAGGCATTTTCTATTAAGTGCCGGTGATGTGCGGTCCGCAAAATGCGGAACGCACATTGCCGATGTCCGTGTTTTGCGGATCCACACACACGGACGTGTGAATGGACCCTAAAGGTCCATTTACAATGTGCAGATACATTACCAGTGAGGAGCCGTTATAGCAAGTTTTAGGGTTCTTTTACACAAAGCAATTTGTCAGATTTGTATAAATGCTCGTTCCCGATAATCTGCTGTGCTGGAACCTTGATTTTCAGTGGGGACAAGCGATCACTGTATTGATCATGTGTCCTATTACTCAGAGCTGCAGCTCTCATCTCAGCTAATGATCATCTCAGATAATTTACGATCGTCTGTCAGATCGTCGGTTCATGTAAACAGACCCTGTCTCTGCTTGTTTACTTGTCTTTATATTTAGGACTAATTGTGTTTTTTTTGTCATACGTATGATTGTTTGTGTGATCGTTCAGTTTTCTTCCTCTCACTTGTTTTGTTTACCAGTGACAGACAGATGTGTGCTTACACGAGGGGATGTGCTGTCGACAAGCAATCGTTAGGTCAGCTTAAATGATGCCTTCAACCACAAACAGCCTAATTATCCTTTGTTGTTCCATCATGGGACATACTGTATTTTTCGCCCCATAAGGTTTTAGAGGAGGAAAAAATGTTTTTTCCTCAGATCAGACCCCCAATGTTAATTCAACCTCAACTCAGACCCCCAAACAGACCTCAGATCAGACCCCCATCGTTACTAAGACCTCAGATCAGACAACAAAATAAATCAACTCACCTCTTCTGCTTTGGACTGCGCCACCAGGGGCCACTGTATTCACCACTGTCCGGTCTTCCTGTACTAATGAGCGATTCCATAATGGAAGCGGTTATTAGTATACGCCCTATAAGACACCCCCACCTTTTGAAAGAGAAAAGTGCGTCTTATAGGGTGAAATATACGGTATTGTCACCGCTGGCCCTGGGAGAGATCTTACAAGTTCAGATAGACGGAAGACTCAGGAATCTATCTGGGAGATCTCTCTTGTTTTCATTGTTGCTGACAGGTTTCCACCCCTTTGCAGATTCTGCTCATTATCAGTCAGGTGGCTCTTTATATGTTCCTCCTCTCACTTGTTTCCCTGCTGCTAATAGCTCTTCTGTGGAGTGCTCTGCTTGTGTGGTGGTTCTCCTGTTCCAGTTGCTTCTCAAGCTAAGTACTTTTCCCTTTCCTGTTGTGTCTGTTCGGAAGGAGCCGGTTGCCTCTTTCCCTGTTCCCTAAGCTGAGGGTTTGGTGCAGGGTTGCAGTCTCAGGTTCCGGTGCATGTGCATTTCTACCTTTGAGATTTGCACATGTTGTTAGCAGCTTAGGGAGAGATATTCCGGGATTGCTAGGAGGTGACCTTTTTTTCCTAGGTTTGGGACCTAGTCTGTTGTTTTGTTATGGTCCCCTTTGGTTGTCCTTCCTTCCCTGTACTACCTGTGACAGATATTTACACTGAGCAATGTTGGTGACCGATTATGGGCCCTATGGCTGACGATACATATAAAATCATTGTGAGGCGAATGCTGTCTCTCCTGACCCCCACATACATATTCATGCTCGGCTCTGAACGAAAAAAGGGGAGAAGTCAGAGGTCAACATAGACATTAAAGGGGTTGTCTCAGCTGGGATTACTACGATATGCCACAAATTTCAGATAGGTGTGAGTGCCACTTCTGGGGCATGCTCCTATCTTCATAAAGGGGCCCCCAAAGTGAAAGGAGAGCAGCCGCACATGTGCTGCCACCTTCCATTTGTCACTATAGTAATAATGAAAATAGCCAAGCGCTGGCTGTGCTATTTCCTGTAGTCACATAGTAGTGATGGAGAGGACGCTTCACATGCGCAGCATGCTCCTTTACTTCAGGAGCTCTGTTCTAGAGATAGGAGCAGGTCCCAGAGGGGGCACCAACACCTATCTGACACTTGAGGCATATCCTAGCAATATATAACAGCACTCCCATAGCACTTGATACAAAATATATAAATAAACTAATACCACATTTGATATGATAAATAAACATGATCTTAGGAAATATATTTTCATCAAAAAATATTTGTGCCCACTCACGACTGCAAGGTGCCCTCAGTCCAGACAGGAAACTACTCTATTTAAAGGTCTTGTCACCAGAATCATTGAAGTGAAACAGGCGCGCAGGTCGGCAGAAGCTTTCAAGCTTGGTCCCATTCCCATCTGTGGCTTTATTTCTGAGAAAACTGAACTTTTAATACATGGAAATTAGCCTCTAGGAGCAACAGGTGCATTGCCATTACTCCTAGAGGCTCTGTTCTCCATGCTGCTGCCGTGCTCCCTGCATAGGTGCGGGCACAGTACAGCAGAGCGGATCGCCGGCAGTTCCTCTTTGTACTGAAGCGCACGTCAAAGGAATGAGACCAAAAGTCACAGCTATGCGCGATGATGTTTACCCCTGTAAAGGTTTGTCTTATCAGGACAATCCCTTTCATATACCCAAATAGAGGAAAAAGACATCATAGAAGGGCGGGTCTCAGAGCGAAGCCCCGCAGCAATCTTTGCATTCCATAATTTACTTGGACGCCCACCTATATACATAGGCCCCATTCACACAACCGTATTTTTGCTCCGCATCTGATCCACATTTTTTTGCAGAATGGATGGAGACCTAATAATTTCAATGGGTCAGCAAAAATGTGGACAGCACACCGTGTACTGTCTGCAACCGTATGTCTGTTCCGCATTTCCACAAAAAAGATAAAGCATGTCCTATTCTTGTCCATTTGCAGACAAGATTAGGCATTGTTACAAAGGGTCCTAAAAAAACGGATGCAACAAGGACACGGTCACCCATATTTTCTTGCAGATCTGCAATATACGGGCACCATGTGGACCGTCTCTTGCAAATTGCGGACCCATTGGAGTGAACAGCTTGCACACGGATGGTGCCTGTGCATTGCGGACCGATAGAAAATTTAGACTAGAACCTTCGGAATCACAGGTGCCTATCCATGAAGCAGACATAATTACAAAAAACAAAATGGCTGCACACCGTTATATATACAAACAATAGAGCTAAGAAATGGGGGTCATTCTAGATAAAAGTGGTACAATGCTCTTAGCGCACATACGTGTCGGGCCCATCTACCAGGCGTCAAGGTGGCTTCCGCAGATGGGTCCCTAACACTAAAAGTGAGGCAGTATATTTAGTGTAAGGGACCCATCTACGGAAGCCACCTTGACGCCTGGTAGATGGGCCCGGCACGTATGTGCGCTAAGAGCTTCCATTATTCATTTATAGTCGGTATTGTACCACTTTTATCTAGAATGACCCCCATTTCTTAGCTCTATTGTTTGTATATATAACGGTGTGCAGCCATTGCGGACCGATATTTGCAGTCCACAGCACAGGGCACACACGTTTGTGTGCATGAGCCCTTACTTACCAGGTGACAGAAACTTTCTGTGTTAAAATTGTCATCAGCAGTGGGACAAGGACTTGTTGGCAGAGCCAGCCGTAATTGGAGGGATCTAAGGACAACTTTAGATAAGGTTCAAATGCAAAGAATGATTCAGATGAAAGAAGTTGACAGGACATTTGATATTGATACTACTCTTAGGTTATTGCTTATTTATGGTTCAGGGAGAAATCATCAGCGTCTCGTCTTCAGCCATGGACGGTACTGACTAATATTTGGACGCTGGTGTCACTAGGAGTAAGTACAATCTGTTTTCCATTGCTCTGACCTCACTTACCATCACAGATAAGAACTTCTCGTATGCTCTGTTTACTCATTTTAACAGGGACCATAAATATTATGCTGAAGCCGTAACTATTCTATGACTACCAGTAGACACAATAAAACTGTATATTCTACTGCTAAGTGCACACAGAGGAGTCAGACATGCAGTGCCGAGGAGTCGTCATTTACTTCTGCATAGGATATAACAGCTGAGAAGCGGACATGTACAGTACTTACTCAGCTGAAGAAGAGCTTACATTCAGATTTATTCTAACACACACATAAAGAGATTGATCATGGTCCTCCAATATAAAGCCTCATGGACACACAGTGGCGTGCCTAGGGTGTTTGGCACCCGGGGCAGGTCCTTTCTCTGGCACAACTGCCCCCCCCCCCCCCATACTTGACCACATAGCTCTTACATCGACGGACATCTCCTGTCATGTAGACCTTCTCTTTCCTCTTCTCCTTTGTTTTACCCAGAACGCCATGACAAATTTTTTCAGCCGCATCTCGTCTCTACAAAGTTTGTAACACAGACATGTTATATTTCTCAGTTTTTACATCAACTCCCCCCCCCCCATCCTGGTGTCCCCACAGTGTCATCCTGCTGCCACCCCCAATGCTGTGCCCGTTGTGCCCCCTAATGCCCCAGGTACTATACTGCTGAAAAAATAGTGACCCCAGTCTACATATTTGCGGTCATTCATTAAACTGGTGTAACGTTGAACCGGATTTCCAAAAGATCTGTCAAATATGAAAGGTGGAATCTGATTAGCTGCTATGGGCAACTAAGCCAGTTCTACTTCACACCAGTTTGATAAATTGCCCCAAAGTTCCCATAGTGCCCACAGCAGCTATAATGTCCCCTAGAGTGCCCCCAGTAATAACACCCTATATTATGCTCCAGGTAATAATCCCTGTATAGTGTCCCCAGAAATAATAGAATTGCCCCTACAGTGCCTCCCCAATAGCAACGCCCCCCACGCTGCCCCATATAGTATTTTACCCCACACTCCACCCACATAGTAATCCCCCCATAGTAATTTTCACCACACAATAATTTCCCCCCCACTGCCCCATACAATAGTTTCCCCACACTGCCCCCATATAGCAATTTGCTCTACACAGTAATTCCCCCCACAGTAATTTCCCCCACACTGCCCCCATACAGTAGTTTCCCCCACACAGTAATTTCCCGATACAGTAATTTCCCCCACACTGCCCCATACAGTAATTTCCCCTATACAGCAGTGTCCCTCGCACTGCCCCCACAGTAATTTCCCCCACACTGCCCTCCATACAGTAATTTGCCCCACACTGCCCCCACACAGTAATTTCCCCCACACTGCCCCCATACAGTAGTTTCCCCCACACTGCCCCCATACAGTAGTTTCCCCCCACACTGCCCCCACACAGTAATTTCCCCCATAAAGTAATTTCCCCCACACCGCTCCCATACAGTAATTTCTCCCACACTGCTCCCATACAGTAATTTCTCCCACACTGCCCCCATACAGTAATTTCCCCTATACAGTAATTTCCCACACACAGCAGTGTCCCCCACTCTGCCCCCACACAGTAGTGTCCCCCACACAGTAATTTCCCCCACACTGCCCCATACAGTAATTTCCCCTATACAGCAGTGTCCCTCGCACTGCCCCCACAGTAATTTCCCCCACACTGCCCCATACAGTAATTTCCCCCACACAGTAATTTCCCCTATACAGCAGTGTCCCTCGCACTGCCCCCACAGTAATTTCCCCCACACTGCCCCCCCACAGTAATTTCCCCCACACTGCCCCCATACAGTAATTTCCCACACAGTAATTGCCCCCACACAGTAATTTCCCCCACACTGCCCCATACAGTAATTTCCCCCACACTGCCCCATACAGTAATTTCCCCTATACAGCAGTGTCCCTCGCACTGCCCCCACAGTAATTTCCCCCACACTGCCCCATACAGTAATTTCCCCCACACTGCCCCATACAGTAATTTCCCCTATACAGCAGTGTCCCTCGCACTGCCCCCACAGTAATTTCCCCCACACTGCCCCATACAGTAATTTCCCCCACACAGTAATTTCCCCTATACAGCAGTGTCCCTCGCACTGCCCCCACAGTAATTTCCCCCACACTGCCCCCCCACAGTAATTTCCCCCACACTGCCCCCATACAGTAATTTCCCACACAGTAATTGCCCCCACACAGTAATTTCCCCCACACTGCCCCATACAGTAATTTCCCCCACACTGCCCCATACAGTAATTTCCCCTATACAGCAGTGTCCCTCGCACTGCCCCCACAGTAATTTCCCCCACACTGCCCCATACAGTAATTTCCCCCACACAGTAATTTCCCCTATACAGCAGTGTCCCTCGCACTGCCCCCACAGTAATTTCCCCCACACTGCCCCCCCACAGTAATTTCCCCCACACTGCCCCCATACAGTAATTTCCCACACAGTAATTGCCCCCACACAGTAATTTCCCCCACACAGTAATTTCCCCCACACTGCCCACATACAGTAGTTTCCCCCCACACAGTAATTTCCCCCATACTGCCCCACACAGTAATTTCCCCCACATTGCGCCATATAGTAATTTGCCCCCCACATAGTAATCCCTCCAATAATTATTGCCCCCACACAGTAATCCCCCCATAATAATTTGCCCCCAAACAGTATCCCACCATGATATTTTCCCCCTACATGTCCTCCTGTGTCCTCCAAAGTTGGCACATAAAATAAAAAAACTAAAAGCTAAATACTCACCTATGTCCAGGCGCTTGATCGCAGAGGAAGGCGCGCACTCTTCACTGTGCTGCTGCGTCCCATCACAGGCACGCGCGATGACATCATCACGCACACCTGTGCCGGGATTTCACTACAGCATAGGCCTGAAGCCTATGGCGGTGATCGCCGGCGGGGCAGGGAACTATGCGCTCCCGTGCCCCACCGCAGTATGTGGGCCTCAGCGTTCCAGCAATGAGCGCTTCCATCTGTATTGATGGAATCGCTCATTGCTTCTGGCACCCCCCTGAGGGCCAGCACCCGGGGCGGACCGCACCCCACCTAGGCACGCCACTGTGGACACGCACACAAACCCATTCATTTCTATGGGTCTGCAAAAATAAAATAAACGGACAGCACATTTGTTGTCTGCATCCCTATAAACTTTCTGCATATTATAGAACATGTCCTATTCTAGTCCGTATTGCGGTACTAGAATAGCCATTTCTATTCATGGAAGAGAAAAATGCAGAAAGCACACGGAAGGTATCTGTATTTTACAGATCTGCGGTTTGCGAACCAAAATATGGATATGGTCGTGTGCAAGAGGCCTTAAGGTCATTTTATGTGGGCAAGTGTTCGTTCCTGATCAGTTCTGGTTGTAATCATGACTAGCATATACTAAAAAAATACTTGTTGGCTACACACAGGGCTGCGCCTAGCCTTTCTGCTGCCTGAGGCGAAAACTGAAACAGCGCACCCTCCATGCCAATTTCTGAACCTAACCCCTTTGCCACAATGAAAGCGCTCATTGCCCATGGCCCTTCCGCTGCCCTCCTCTTGCCCCTACCTGGTGCTGCCTGAGGCGATCGCCTCACCTGGCCTCATTGGTGGTGCACCCCTGGCTCCACATCACCTCATGTAAACAGTATGTGCCGCTGACAAATGCTTACCCTGGGTTCACACCTGGGCGTTCCGAAAGGAGCACGATTGTACCTGCGTTTACAATCGCGCATACAGAGACAAGCGAACGCTAATTGTCACGCGTTCCCGAAAGTCTATGTACGGGAACGCGCGACAAAACGCCCCAAAGAAGCTCAAGAACTTTTTTGAGCGTAGGACGTTTTTCAGCGCGTTCAAACGTGCTGTAAAACGCTTAAGTGTGAACCAGGGCCATAGGGAAGCATTGGTTTTCATGTGTTGAGCGTTTTACAGCGCGTTTGAACGCGCTGTAAAACGCTCAGGTGTGAACCCAGGGTAACTGAATGGGTGTGAATGGTGATATTAATGATTCTTAATTCACTTCACATGCTGACTATGATTTGTTCTGTTTAACCCTTTAGTGACTAGACTGTTTTGGGCCTTAGAGATGAAGCAATTTTTGTAATTTTTTTATTGTCACATTCCAAGAGCTACTGTAGAAGTTCTTCCATGGATATATTATTATTATTTATGTGAAAGCGCCATTAATTCCATGGCGCTGTATATCAAGAGGGGGTTACACAAATATAAAAATACAATACACACGAAACTATTAACAGACTGGTACAGAGGGGAAGATGACCCTGCCCACAAGAGCTTACAATCTACAAGGGAAGGGGGAAGAACACAGTAGATGAGGGCCTTGCAGGACAAGTAGTAGTTTTTTTTTACACCAGTTTGGGATACACATAACTAATTGATTAACTTTTATTAACTCTTTCTGGGGGGGGGGGGGGGGATGGAAAAAACAGTAATTCTGCCACTGTCCTTCTCGACGTGACATGACTGTGATTTGGAATAAGGAGGATGCCATTTTCTAATCTACTACGTGCTGGAAATCTTTTTCTTTGAAGATGACTGTGATACGACATTCACAGAAAATCCAACACTGGATATTGGATATTTTGGTCGCAGGGTTCGGGTCGCACCAGACATTATTATTATAGACCACAATGCAATTTTGTTCTGTTTTTACAGCCAAATCACAGTTCTAGAGTAATCTGAGTTTTCAGAAATTTGCTGTCCCACGACACATATGGCTGTGCAGCCCCAGCCTCATTCTCTGGGTCAGTAATAATAATAAAAAAAAAAATATATATATATATATATATATATATATATATATATATTGCCGCAGCCCAAAATCCATAACTTTCATTTTGACTGAGCTGGTTGGAGGCTTACATTTTTTGGGATGACGTTAAGTTTTTATTGCTACCATTTTGGGGTACATTTTGATCACTTACTCCGTTTTTGGGTGGCAGATGAGCAAAAAATAGCAATTCTGACAAAAGTTTTTTTAATTACTTTTTTTATGGCTATTTTCAACACATATAGTCTATTTTTCTAGTGCGGCAGATTTACTATTGCAGATGCATCAGAATTCTGGCTTAGATTGAGCTTGACTTCTGCCGCACATGCCTTACTCCACCTTTATTAAGGGTTATAGACTATTGAATGGAAACTGAAAGGCAGTATGCTGGTATGACCACAGTGGACTGAGCCTTCTCCTTCCAGCTTCATCCACTGTTTTGTTTCCAGCTCCAGCAGCTGCTGAAGTCAGAGGATCACACCAAATAATAATGATTATCTATGCTAAGGATAGGTCATCAATGCTCAGACACTGGACAACCCCATGAAGCCTCAGGATCTGCTCATTAAGACGTGTGGTTGTTCAAATGGGATAATCTCTATAATTGATATACTGATTTGGAGGAGTATATTGATTCTAACAAATTGAGAGTTCTTCATCTGTGAGGGGCTGTCCTCATTCTGGTAGCAGCGCATGAACAGTCGCTGCTCCTGAAGTGGAAGCAGAGCCCCTAAACTTGCACACTACTAGACCAGCAGCGCAGGCGCAAGATTGTATAGACCGTCGAGTTGTCTGGCCCTGTCAATCAAGTGTCAGATGGGTGGCTCTTCATCTGTGGGGAAAGGCAGCTCCTCACATGTGAAGAACTCTTGCCAATGAGTTAGATTTGTCGATTCGTTAAAATTGATTCACTCATCTCTAATACTGATGTATCCAATCGTTTATAGAACATATTTTGGTTATCGATACATTATATAAGGTTTTATCGATACATTATAGAAGCATATAGATTGGCTGGAGAAACATACTTTCTATGGTCCTATCCTACATACAAAGTAGGTGGGAGGTATGAGATGGGAAGTCTGTGAAACTGTATATGGTAAATTCAGTTACTTTTATCATACGCACAATATAAATAATCCAGAACAGTGTTCAAATGGGCAGTGGAATGTAACCGTGGGCAAGAGTTTCAGTTCATTAAAATATTGTGAGCAGGCGTACAGAATGGTACATTGTGCCTGTTTACCTCAAGATAGTGGATATGGAAGCAGTTCAAAAATTCAGATGAATGCTTTAGGACTGTAAACAGAGAAACACTTCTCTCCAGACATGGCTGCCTTGTTCAAAGTCCATATATTATGGAAACAAGATGAAAATATGATGAATGTATTATTCCAGTCACTAATTGCTATGTTTGATGCCACACATAAAATATTTCTGCTTGTCCAGGCTATCTAACTAATCCTTTTTAAATGATCCAGTGACCCTCACTGCCTGTGTGCCTCCACGTTTGCTGTTAATACATGTGCAATGCACATGTTTATATTATGTTTGCATCACTACTTTATTAGGGTTTGTAGCTGTTATTATGCTCAGCAGCTTGATAACTTGTACCCCTGTTTGCATACTATCAGCATCCACAGCCTGTCTAACTGGGCATCGAGTTCTGTAGCAAAGTAAGAGACCTCCGAACCCCGATAAGGCACTTAAAAGGTGTTTACCTGCAAGAAAGTGTTACCAAGTTAATTTTTGCTGATGCTGTCCAAGCTAATATTGACAGGCAACCCATAGATTTCAACTGGATTTTAATCTGTCTATCCATTAAGAAAACGTTTATAATTATTGTTAATCTGTTTTCCCTTAGTTCTAACAGCGTCACAATCATGAGGTATTTCTGCCCCTGTGTGAAGTAGGAAAGATGGAATTTTTTATTTAATCAAATGAATTACTAATTAATTAGAGACTCCATGAGCCTGTATAAAGACACCTTACTCCTTCTACCCATTTTTATTATAAAGAAATAACATATTTAGGGAGGGAAGTTTGTGTTGGTTTTAGGACTAAAGGAAAACAGATTAACGTTAGAAATCAACAATTTCCTTACGTCCTAACCTTCAGCACAAAAATGGTGAATTAACAAGAAATATCCCCATAGGTAGGGTCCTCTTGTGTGGTGGCCACAGGGCAGCCACTTCTAAAAACCGTAAATTCAACATGCTACATGCAAAAGTCTAATCCACAAGCAAAGCAAAGCACCTGTCTATGTCCACAAAGGACAGGGGGGAAAAAACACAGAGTAGGATGGGCTAGGTATCCTTATACAGGGAGTGCAGAATTATTAGGCAAATGAGTATTTTGACCACATCATCCTCTTTATGCATGTTGTCTTACTCCAAGCTGTATAGGCTCAAAAGCCTACTGCCAATTAAGCATATTAGGTGATGTGCATCTCTGTAATGAGAAGGGGTGTGGTCTAATGACATCAACACCCTATATCAGGTGTGCATAATTATTAGGCAACTTCCTTTCATTTGGCAAAATGGGTCAAAAGAAGGACTTGACAGGCTCAGAAAAGTCAAAAATAGTGAGATATCTTGCAGAGGGATGCAGCACTCTTAAAATTGCAAAGCTTCTGAAGCGTGATCATCGAACAATCAAGCGTTTCATTCAAAATAGTCAACAGGGTCGCAAGAAGCGTGTGGAAAAACCAAGGCGCAAAATAACTGCCCATGAACTGAGAAAAGTCAAGCGTGCAGCTGCCAAGATGCCACCAGTGTGGCCATATTTCAGAGCTGCAACATCACTGGAGTGCCCAAAAGCACAAGGTGTGCAATACTCAGAGACATGGCCAAGGTAAGAAAGGCTGAAAGACGACCACCACTGAACAAGACACACAAGCTGAAACGTCAAGACTGGGCCAAGAAATATCTCAAGACTGATTTTTCTAAGGTTTTATGGACTGATGAAATGAGAGTGAGTCTTAATGGGCCAGATGGATGGGCCCGTGGCTGGATTGGTAAAGGGCAGAGAGCTCCAGTCCGACTCAGACGCCAGCAAGGTGGAGGTGGAGTACTGGTTTGGGCTGGTATCATCAAAGATGATCTTGTGGGGCCTTTTCGGGTTGAGGATGGAGTCAAGCTCAACTCCCAGTCCTACTGCCAGTTTCTGGAAGACACCTTCTTCAAGCAGTGGTACAGGAAGAAGTCTGCATCCTTCAAGAAAAACATGATTTTCATGCAGGACAATGCTCCATCACACGCGTCCAAGTACTCCACAACGTGGCTGGCAAGAAAGGGTATAAAAGAAGAAAATCTAATGACATGGCCTCCTTGTTCACCTGATCTGAACCCCATTGAGAACCTGTGGTCCATCATCAAATGTGAGATTTACAAGGAGGGAAAACAGTACACCTCTCTGAACAGTGTCTGGGAGGCTGTGGTTGCTGCTGCACGCAATGTTGATGGTGAAGAGATCAAAACACTGACAGAATCCATGGATGGCAGGCTTTTGAGTGTCCTTGCAAAGAAAGGTGGCTATATTGGTCACTGATTTGTTTTTGTTTTGTTTTTGAATGTCAGAAATGTATATTTGTGAATGTTGAGATGTTATATTGGTTTCACTGGTAAAAATAAATAATTGAAATGGGTATATATTTGTTTTTTGCTAAGTTGCCTAATAATTATGCACAGTAATAGTCACCTGCACACACAGATATCCCCCTAAAATAGCTAAAACTAAAAACAAACTAAAAACTACTTCCAAAAATATTCAGCTTTGATATTAATGAGTTTTTTGGGTTCATTGAGAACATGGTTGTTGTTCAATAATAAAATTAATCCTCAAAAATACAACTTGCCTAATAATTCTGCACTCCCTGTATAGGCTCAGTGATTTCTAATTAATTAGTGATTAATTTGATTAAGAAATATTTCATTATTGTGCTGCTGGTTAGGACATAAGGGAATGCTTTATTTCTTTCCCTTAGAGAACCACTCAAGCACCCATGTTTAATTCTGCAGAGCAACAGAACATGATGGTGTCCAAATGTCCACAAAAAATGGATCCGCAAAATACCTTCTGTATGCTGTAACCTTCTGTGCGCATTTTGTATTTTTCTGACTCCCATCAATAGAAGGGTATTCTCATCCACAATATGGACAAGAATGTCACATTTTCTTTAATTTTTAGAACAGAAAAATGGATCACAAACATACAGATATGTACATAGCCCCTTGGAAATGAATGGGTCAGGGTGCTGTCTGCAAAAAATGCAGGTGGAACATGGCTGAAAAATACAATCGAGTGCATTATATGAGAGACACACAATATGATGATACAAGAATTCTATAGAAAAAGACAGTTTACCTTTTCTTCTGCAGAATATTTTTTATGTTTATTTGTTTGGAACTTGTGCAGGAGAGCTGAGTTTATTATTAGATTTAACACTCCAATACAGAGACTATAAATCATATAATGTCCCAATAATAATAATTATTATTATTATTGACTTCAACAGCAGCTCCATCTCTAAGTTGCTATGTTTAACCACTTAGGGAACCTGTCATCTCTCCTGAAATGCTTTGCTCATGTAATAATAATAATCATTTTGGAGCATCTATTCTCATGACTCTATGTTATGCTATTCGCCTGTTATTTCTGCTAGCAATTTATGAATCAAATGCCAGCAGTTTGCAACAAAGTTCTAACTGGGCGTTACCTGTTGGGTGTGTCCCTGGTAAACCCAGATCAACCTTTATTGCAAACTGCTAGTAATTCAGTTATAACTTCTAGCACATTATAAATTCATAACAATAGGTGCTCCAGAATTGTTATGTCCAACTATAGTCAGGGTTGCACCTACATGCACTACTTTATGGGTCATTTGCTGTGTAATGTATTAGTGGATATTTCTAGTACCAGAAGAAAGGGATGCAAATAAACTCTTAGCAAGCTCAATGTTCAACCCTTTAAATAGGCCTTGCGACATGGCCTGGTTAATAAATAAGCCAGCATCTCATCAGCAGTCAGTTCGGGGCTGTTGCTCCTCATCAGTGCAGACCAGAGAGTACTGGCTTAGCTGGGTGAGAATCCTTAGTCAGGATTTGGGGGATAATTTCTCTCCTTGCCTTCCCTAGCACCAGAAGATCATTTAATAGTAAAGACTCTTCTACATTCCATTTTCAATTGTATGGTGTTGGTATACAACTACAACTAACCCGGTAGAACAGGAACCCCTCCTTTTCTAATAGGTAGGATTCCCAGAGGTTGAAATGCCATAAACATCTATGGTGGTAAAGCCTGCTAAATATCATACAGCATGGGAACCTTTGTGTGAATAAGCATATCATCCTATATAAAATATAGGAGGAATTTATCATTCCCCCATACATGTTTTCTGGTGTAAAAATATTGCAAACCTTGTGTTTGTTGCAAGTGGCATTCCTACACCGACCTTGACACTTTCAGAAAAGGAGGGCAGGGAGGGAATGGGGCCAGCAGGCCTGGCACATTTATCTTCATTTACACCAGTTTTCAGGCGTAAATGAAGACAGAAATCTACAACAGTGAGGTTGCCGTAGATTTCAGCCTGGCGCATGGCCAGCAAGAGGAGGCACCGGATCTATGACGAAGCCTTCACTTTGGCATAAATTAGGTGCATCCCGTGGCAGGAAAACTGATCTTGATGAATGTCCCCCTATGTGATGACCATAGGACCTCCACTATGTCTTGTATGGCTACACGAAATGGTTTTTGGACATGTCAGATAAATATATGAATTGAAAATAGTCAATAAAGGCCATTTCCCTGACTTTCACTGCAGGGAGGCATGTTCTTGTGTGAGAATACAATACTTCTACATCATACTCTGTGTAGTACATTAAGAAGTCATAAAGGCGTGGAACTTGGACAGTGGCGCAAAGAGGCTTTTCAGCTCCCTACAGGCTCCTTAGGGGTCATATGTATAGAGATATTCTTTACTAGGAGCAACAATATCCAATGGAGCGTGCTTCAGTTTTATTTTGTTTTGAATTTCAACTGAGTCTGACATAAAAAAAGGCATATGGAGATATATTAGAGGCTGGCTATGCATCCTGCTATGTTGTTACAAAGGAGCGTCTCCTAATTGCATAGATTGGCTCAGTTGTGTGCTATGCATTTTGAGCAATACATATTTTATTTTAAAGCTGGATTTACATGTTTATGTTTTTGGAGCCAAAACCAGGAGTGAATTTTCATTTTTTTTTTTAAGAAGTCAAGTAGGTCTCTGTCCTTTATACTTTTTTTGCTTTTATGATCTGTGTCTGGTTTTGGCTTCAAAAACTGCATAAGAAAACCTGAACATGCAAACCCATGGCTGTGCCGAAGTTATGCAGAGGCTGACATCTCTACATAACTACGGCAGATCCACCACCAATGCAGGGGGTTATTAAGACCAGAGTCTAAAACACTGGTCATAATAAATGACCCCCTGTGTATCTTACATGAGTTCCACAGCTCAAGTATTTTTTTTTTCTGATGGTCTACTGAACATCCACTGCCATAACCAATAGAGCACTGCCAAATTAGAAACTGGAGTATCTGTCAAGAAGAAAACATCTGTTAACAGCAAATTCCTTTCTGTATGTGTAGATGCCATGATGTTGTAATTTCAATAATTGTTTACAAAGTTGTTTACAATTCTATCCAATTATGATTCTAAAGAAATCATTACTGTACAGGAACCAAGCAGGATGCATACATTTCTCCAATACGAGACTAATTACACTTAACTAAAGAACTATTTATTAAAAAAATAGAAGCAGGCAACTTTTTTTTATTTATAATGATAACTCCCATTGTGCCTGTTTCTTGTTCCCTTACTGTCCCTGTACAAAAGTTTAAACAAAATCTATGGCTATTTGGGAAACAACCAAAGACTGTCTAAAAAGTGAGTGCTAAATCTGTCTGCTGTGGGTGACTGCACCACTTTTCTTTTGCACTCATTTTGAAAGTGGCATGTTATTTAAAGCAAATTTTTCACCTACATGCTGCCCTGTGTAAAGGCAACATATTACATTCCGCTCTTCAATTAGCCTAAATAGCACAAAAAAAATAATATATATTTGTAGTGACATTTGGCTTACAAAGAGAGATCAAAGAATGTAGTGGACTCAGTAAATTGATAGCTTTGATTAGTCAAATAGCTAAATTTTTGGTGCTGTTTGGGCCAATAGGAATGTGGATGTGTTCTCTACCTAGGACAACATATTCAGGGGACAGATCTATTTTAACTCACATTAACTCTACACAGGAGCCGAAACGTCGCATCAGCCTTATGGGTAAATAAAGTTAATTTTCATTTTTATCTGCTGGAGTGCTGCCCATTTTTTTACATTATATATATATATATATATATATATACATACAGTACAGACCAAAAGTTTGGACACACCTTCTCATTCAAGGAGTTTTCTTTATTTTCATGACTATGAAAATTGTAGATTCACACTGAAGGCATCAAAACTATGAATTAACACATGTGGAATTATATACATAACAAAAAAGTGTGAAACAACTGAAAATATGTCATATTCTAGGTTCTTCAAAGTAGCCACCTTTTGATTACTGCTTTGCACACTCTTGGCATTCTCTTAATTAGCTTCAAGAGGTAGTCATCTGAAATGGTCTTCCAACAGTCTTGAAGGAGTTCCCAGAGATGCTTAGCACTTGTTGGCCCTTTTGCCTTCACTCTGCGGTCCAGCTTACCCCAAACCATCTCGATTGGGTTCAGGTCCCGTGACTGTGGAGGCCAGGTCATCTGGGCAGCACCCCATCACTCTCCTTCATGGTCAAATAGCCCTTACACAGCCTGGAGGTGTGTTTGGGGTTATTGCCGTGTTGAAAAATAAATGATGGTCCAACTAAACGCAAACCGAATGGAATAGCATGTCGCTGCAAGATGCTTTGGTAGCCATGCTGGTTCAGTATGCCTTTAATTTTGAATAAATCCCCAACAGTGTCACCAGCAAAGCACCCCCACACCATCACACCTCCTCCTCCATGCTTCACGGTGGGAACCAGGCACGTAGAGTCCATCCGTTCACCTTTTCTGCGTCGCACAAAGACACGGTGGTTGGAACCAAAGATCTCAAATTTTGCCTCATCAGACCAAAGCCTACAGTACAGACCAAACGTTTAGACACACCTTCTCATTCAAAGAGTTTTCTTTATTTTCATGACTATGAAAATTGTAGATTCACACTGAAGGCATCAAAACTATGATTTAACACATGTGGAATTATATACATAACAAAAAAGTGTGAAACAACTGAAAATATGTCATATTCTAGGTTCTTCAAAGTAGCCACCTTTTGATTACTGCTTTGCACACTCTTGGCATTCTCTTGATGAGCTTCAAGAGATAGTCACCTGAAATGGTTTTCACTTCACAGGTGTGCCCTGTCAGGTTTAATAAGTGGGATTTCTTGCCTTATAAATGGGGTAGGGACCATCAGTTGCGTTGTGGAGAAGTCAGGATACACAGCTGATAGTCCTACTGAATAGACTGTTAGAATTTGTATTATGGCAAGAAAAAAGCAGCTAAGTAAATAAAAACGAGTGGCCATCATTACTTTAAGAAATGAAGGTCAGTCAGTCCGCAAAATTGGGAAAATTTTGAAAGTGTCCCCAAGTGCAGTCACAAAAACCATCAAGCGCTACAAAGAAACTGGCTCACATGCAGACCGCCCCAGGAAAGGAAGACCAAGAGTCACCTCTGCTGCGGAGGATAAGTTCATCCGAGTCACCAGCCTCAGAAATTACAGGTTAACAGCAGCTCAGATTAGAGACCAGGTCAATGCCACACAGAGTTCTAGCAGCAGACACATCTCTAGAACAACTGTTAAGAGGAGACTGTGTGAATCAGGCCTTCATGGTGGAATATCTGCTAGGAAACCACTGCTAAGGACAGGCAAGCAGAACAGACTTGTTTGGGCTAAAGAACACAAGGAATGGACATTAGACCAGTGGAAATCTGTGCTTTGGTCTGATGAGTCAAAATTTGAGATCTTTGGTTCCAACCACCTTGTCTTTGTGCGACGCAGAAAAGGTGAACGGATGGACTTTACATGCCTGGTTCCCACCGTGAAGCATGGAGGAGGAGGTGTGAAGGTGTGGGGGTGCTTTGCTGGTGAGACTGTTGGGGATTTATTCAAAATTAAAGGCATACTGAACCAGCATGGCTACCACAGCATCTTGCAGCGGCATGCTATTCCATCCGGTTTGCGTTTAGTTGGATCATCATTTATTTTTCAACAGGACAATGACCCCAAACACACCTCCAGGCTGTGTAAGGACTATTTTACCATGAAGGAGAGTGATGGGGTGCTGCGCCAGATGACCTGGCCTCCACAGTCACCGGACCTGAACCCAATTGAGATGGTTTGGGGTAAGCTGGACCGCAGAGTGAAGGCAAAAGGGCCAACAAGTGCTAAGAATCTCTGGGAACTCCTTCAAGACTGTTGGAAGACCATTTCAGGTGACTACCTCTTGAAGCTCATCAAGAGAATGCCAAGAGTGTGCAAAGCAGTAATCAAAGCAAAAGGTCGCTACTTTGAAGAACCTAGAATATGACATATTTTCAGTTGTTTCACACTTTTTTGTTATGTATATAATTCCACATGTGTTAATTCATAGTTTTGATGCCTTCAGTGTGAATCTACAATTTTCATAGTCATGAAAATAAAGAAAACTCTTTGAATGAGAAGGTGTGTCCAAACTTTTGGTCTGTACTGTATACATATATATATATAAAAATGGAAAAATGTGGCAGCACCAAAACATAACAGTATAGCGGGTGCTATGTCCGGGGTTATCACTGCTTACCCAACATTTGTATGTAGAAATGGACAGCACATCCAGTAGAGAAATGTATTCAAAAATTTTTATTCAGCCACAGTGGCACAAGAGGCGACGTTTCGGCTCAAAATCCTGAGCCTTTCTCATGCTTGAGAAAGGCTCAGGATTTTGAGCCGAAACGTCGCCTCTTGTGCCACTGTGGCTGAATAAAAATTTTTGAATACATTTCTCTACTGGATGTGCTGTCCATTTCTACATACATATATATATATATATATATATATATATATATATATTTAAGTTGGTAATTTTTTTATTTTATGTGACTCCAAATAAAAAGAGCAGTCAAAATAGGTTGACACTTTCTGTAGCTCACTTGTCAGCTTTGCTGTACAGACTAGAACAGATGAGTAGAGCCATCTCATTATAATTAGAATAGAGGGGAGTTAAGAACAGCTGTTTTACTGCTGGACAGCTAGATAAGAAAGAATAGTAAAAGTGGCCATACACATTAATGTCCACTCACTGATTTCAGAAAGACAGGCCAACCATCAGGAAAAAGAAGGATTGGGTTGTTGGATTTCAACATGCCTGATCCTTTTGTGCATGGGGAGAAAAGCCACAGCCAAGGGGGGCAAAGGCAAGTATGTATTTCATGAGGGGGAAGGAGGTTAGGAGAAATAGCTGTCTAGGCCAACAGCTATCTAAAATGTATGGTCAGCTTACCCTAGTTTCACACTAGCTGTAAATTCTTCCAGCAGGGTGTTCCGGCAGAGGAGCAGCCTGCTGGAAGACATTGTATTAATCATAGCTAGATACTACCGGACCCTGCCGGAGCCCATTGACTATAATGGGACTTGATGGAGATCCAGCCTACTTCCAGCATTAGTGTAGGGCAGTGATGGCTAACGTTGGCACTCCAGCTGTGGTGAAACTACGACTCCCAACATGCTCCATTTATTTCTATAGAGTTATGAGAGCAGCCAAGCAAGGGGGGCATCTTGGGAGTTTTAGTTTTACCACAGCTGGAGTGCCAAGGTTAGCCATCACTGGTGTAGGGATTTGGCCCGACAAAAAGTGTTGCTTGTAGCGGTATTTATCTGGCTGAACCCTGACACTAATGCCGAAAACATGCCAGATCCCATTATAGTCAATAAGGCCTGGTGATGCCGGATACTATGTCTTCCAACAGGTTGTTCCTCTGCTGGAACAGCGCGCTGGAAGAATTTAGCGCTAGTGTGAAACTAGCCTTAACTCTCTATACACACGGGTAAGGCTCTGCCTACATCTCAGCTGTCACGCCCTGTTCTCTGGAAAGAAGGCTGTTCTCCAGCACCTCCTGGAGAAGATAATAGTCACTGGCGTAACTATAGGGGTCGCAGTTGCGACCGGGCCCCTAAACTAGGGGGCATCTTATAAAGGGAATACTAGTGAGCGCTTCCATTATGGAAAGAGGGGGAGAAAAGTGCTGTGAGAGCTGTACAGTACTTACCACTCCTTCTCGCTCTTCCTGTCGCCCATGCTGCTGTGTCCTGGCTGCCAGCAGCGTCAGGAAGTACAGAGCACACTCTGACCTGCAGGAGGTTAGGTGACTGCAGCATGGGCCCTGAGAAGAGATGAGAGCCTGGAAGACAGCCTGACCGGGAGAGGAGTGTCAGAGCCTGAAGGGTCTGATTTGGGGTCTGAAGGGTCTGATTAGGGGTTTGATTAGGGGTCTGAAGGGTCTGATTGGGGTCTGAACGGTCTGATTTTGGGGTCTGAGTGGGGGCCTGAAGGATCTGATTGAGGGTCTGACTGGGGGTCTAGAGAGGTCTAGGGGGTCTGGAGGTCTAATATGGGTCCAATTGGGGGTCTAGAGGTCTAATGGGGCTTTGATTGGGTGTCTGGAAGTCTAATGGGGTCTGGTGGTCTGGTTTGAGGTCTAATGAGGGTCTGGAGGTCTAATAGGGGTCTTATATGGAGGTCTGGAGGTCTAATGGGGGTCTTATCTGAGGTCTGATATTGGGGCGGGGTCTGACAGATCTAATGGAGGTCTGTTATGAGGTCTGACAGAGGTCTAAAGGGGGTCTGGTCTGAGATGTGGGGGGGTCTCATCTGGGGTTTGACATGGGGGTCTGATCTGAAAGGTGAGGGGGTATTTTTTTGTACTGGCACACTATCTGTTTTCAGGGGGACTGTTTCTGCAGTTTAGTATTAGGGGGGGCAGGATGGGGTGTTGAGAAGGTGAGGATGATGGAAAAGTAGGAAAGTAAGATGTTAGTTTGTTAAACAATGCAGAGACAAGAGGAAGCTGAAAGAAATCATGACGGTCTAGTCTGAAAGGAGAAGATGATGAAAAATAATATCTACAAACAGATTTATTAAACAGTCCAAAACACACCAAATACCTTTTAATACATTTGGCGCGATTCACACCAACTATGTTTTTTGTTTAGACTGGTGTCATGAACTTACCTGTCCGGGCTCCAGCAGGGAGATCTCCAGCTTTGGCGTGACTGCGCCAGGAGAGACACTCTGCTAAGCCATGCCCCCTGGTGACGCGACAGTATCATTAGCAACAGGATGCAATGCTGATTCTCCCCACAGAGGGCGTGTGCTAGAAGAGATTAGCAGTGTGCTGATTGCTCAGCTGCTCTATTCCCATGTGCTAGTGTTCTGACTAATGGAGCTCCGCGTCCTGGACCTATCAGATTGTGATCCTGGGTTTCGGTGCTCTATTTAAAACCCTTCCTGGCCTTATACCAGTGCCAGTGTCAGTCATTGACTCCCTAGCTGTGCACCTGATTCCGGTTCTGTGTGCGTTTAGATTCTATTATTGACCTCGGCTTGCCTTTGACACCTCTCTGTCTCATGTTTTGGTACTGTGTTTCTCATCTGGTTCTGACTTCGGCTTGGCTATTTGACTACCCTGTCTTGCAATTTGGTACTGTATTGTCTTCTCGGTCCACTTCTGAACCATTTCCATACGACTCCGTCTCTGTGTTGTTCTGTCTCTGTGTGTGTCTGATTTGCACTTTAAGGCCTCATGCACACGACCGTTGTGTGCATCCGTGGCCGTTGTGCCGTTTTCCGTTTTTTTTCACGGACCCATTGACTTTCAATGGGTCCGTGGAAAAATCGGAAAATGCACCGTTTGGCAGCCGCATCCGTGAGCCGTGTTTCCTGGCCGTGAAAAAAATATGACCTGTCCTATTTTTTTCACGGCCAACGGTTCACGGACCCATTCAAGTCAATGGGTCCGTGAAAGAACACGGATGCACACAAGATTGGCATCCGTGTCCGTGATCCGTGGCCGTAGGTTAGTTTCATACAGACGGATCCGAAGATCCGTCTGCATAAAAGCTTTTTCAGAGCTGAGTTTTCACTTCGTGAAAACTCAGATCCGACAGTATATTCTAACACAGAGGCGTTCCCATGGTGATGGGACGCTTCTAGTTAGAATACACTACAAACTGTGTACAAGACTGCCCCCTGCTGCTTGGCAGCACCCGATCTCTTACAGGGGGATATGATAGTACAATTAACCCCATCATATCCCCCTGTAAGAGATCAGGGCTGCCAGGCAGCAGGGGGCAGACCCCCCCCCTCCCCAGTTTGAATATCATTGTGCGGCCCCCCCCTCCCCTGTTGTTAACTGTTGGTGGCACAGTGTGCGCACCCCCCTCCCTCCCTCCCTCTATTGTTTTAATACATTGGGGCCAGTGTGCGCGCGCCCCCCAACCCCCCCTCCCTCCCTCTATTGTTTTAATACATTGGGGCCAGTGTGCGCGCGCCCCCCCAACCCCCCCTCCCTCCCTCTATTGTTTTAATACATTGGGGCCAGTGTGCGCGCGCCCCCCCAACCCCCCCTCCCTCCCTCTATTGTTTTAATACATTGGGGCCAGTGTGCGCACCCCCCCCAACCCCCCCCCCCCCCCCTCCCTCTATTGTAATCATCATCGGTGGCAGCGGAGTAGAAGATTTTCATACTTACCTGGCTGCTGGCTGCTGCGATGTCTGCGTCCGGCCGGGAGCTCCTCCTACTGGTAAGTGACAGGTCTGTGCGGAGCATTGCTGTCACTTACCAGTAGGAGGAGCTCCCGGCCGGACGCAGACATCGCAGCAGCAAGCAGGTAAGTATGAAAATCTTCTACTCCGCTGCCACCGATGATGATTACAATGGGGGGAGGGAGGGGGGTGGGGGGGTGCGCACACTGGCCCCAATATATTAAAACAATAGAGGGAGGGAGGGGGGGTTGGGGGGGCGCGCGCACACTGGCCCCAATGTATTAAAACAATAGAGGGAGGGAGGGGGGTTGGGGGGGCGCGCGCACACTGGCCCCAATGTATTAAAACAAGAGAGGGAGGGAGGGGGGGTTGGGGGGCGCGCGCACACTGGCCCCAATGTATTAAAACAATAGAGGGAGGGAGGGAGGGGGGTGCGCACACTGGCCACCAACGAGTTAACAACAGGGGAGGGGGGGCCCACTGGCCACCAATGAGTTAAAAACAGGGGGGGGGGGTCTGCCCCCTGCTGCCTGGCAGCACCTGCCAGGCAGCAGGGGGCAGTCATGTACACAGTTTTTTTGTATATTCTAACCTGAAGCGTCTCCATCACCATGGGAACGCCTCTGTGTTAGAATATACTGTCGGAAATGAGTTTCACGATGTAGCTCATATCCGACAGTATATTCTAACATAGAGGCGTTCCCATGGTGATGGGGACGCTACAAGTTAAAATATACCATCGGATTGGAGAAAACTCCAATCCGATGGTATAACAGAACTCCAGACTTTACATTGAAAGTCAATGGGGACGGATCCGTTTGAAATGGCACCATATTGTGTCAACATCAAACGGATCCGTCCCCATTGACTTGCATTGTAATTCAGGACGGATCCGTTTGGCTCCGCAGGGCCAGGCGGACACCAAAATGACTTTTTTTTCATGTCCGTGGATCCTCCAAAAATCAAGGAAGACCCACGGACGGAAAAACGGTCACGGATCACGGACCAACGGAACCCCGTTTTGCGGACCGTGAAAAAAAACGTCCGTGTGCATGAGGCCTAAAAGTGTAGGGAATGTCGACTAGTTGCGGACTTGCCTCCTAGGGCTTGCACTGCAAGTAGGCAGGGAAACGGGTGGGGTTCCAGTTATGGCTCACTGTCTGTGTATTCCTGTCTACTGTGGTTACAACTGGATTATAAAATTCTTTAATAAATTTGAAAGTCTTATTAATTTTGCCCCATTATCTCTTCTACAGACTTAGATCTAATTAAGGCTTCGTTCGCCTCTCTGTGTAGTCTCTTCTGGCAGAGGAAAAGACTACCTGAGTTGCCATATTGCACATCACTGGGTACTACCAGATCCCTGTCAGATCTCATTTTAGTCATTGAGGATCTGGCAGTGTGCTGCGGTATCCAGCCATGCAAGATATGGTAACACTACCTTTAGCAGAGATGTAAAGTTACCCTAATGAAACTAAAATCACATGCATGAGACATTCTTTATAAAGAGATGGAATATTTATGTAAAACATTAGTTTCTGAATTCATTTGCTATTTTCACAAAACTCCTTTATTGTCTTTTCACTTTACTTCCACATACGGTACCTCACCTACGTTCTTGTGACCTTGACTAGTACTTTGACTCAGATTTGTGTCATTAAACTCAGGTGGGAAATTACTGTGAGGAAGGAAAAAGAGAATAAACTGAATATTTACCTAGACGATGAATATCTTTAATGACTCACATCCTTGTTTATGTCAACTTTTAACTGGATATCGGTCTGACAAAGGAGAAAAATGTGATGAAGCTGTCAGTACACATTAAACCTGCTGGTTTCAAGGGATTGCGAATATTGGATTTCAACCCCTATTCTTTATTCTCACGATGATGGAGAGCACGAAGAACTCAATTGCGTACATACAAAATTATGTAAAAATTATTAATTAATAGCTTCTACAGGTAGTTCAGTAATTAACTTACTACTACTTACTAGGGTTGTTTCGGATATCGAAATTTCGATACTTTTATGCCAGTATCGATTCGGTACCGGGATGTTCATTTTTTTCGATACTAGGCTAGTATCTCCTCTTATGAGAGAACATGGCGCTCGGCGCACGCTATGTTCTCTCAGTCCAGACAGTGGAGAAGGAGGGAGGGATGGACGGAGGGAATCCCTCCCTCCTATGACGCGGCCGCAGCTGAGCCGCATGAAGTGAGCGGGCTCTGAAGCTGCCCGCACCACTGCCACCAATGAATGTGTGGCTAATTAAAGCAGGAGGCGGGACGGGGGAGGTAATGAACTGCTGCGCCGTCTGAGCTAGTGAGCTCGGCGAAGGGCAGCGCAGTCTCCTCCTCCTGAGTGTTTTGTGTCCTCCCGAGCATCAGCCCGAGCCCCAAAGTCAAGCAGCCAGCATAGCAGGTACCCGGCCTGGCCACTGTGCCACCAATGATTAATAACCTTTAATAAAGATACAGTTGGCGGGTTCCGGCGGCAGAATCACATAGCCGGCACCTGAGGGGTTAACTGCCGCTGATCGCAGCGCCCTGTCATAGAAGCCAGCATAGAGTACGAGAATTGTCGTTGCAGATAAATTGAACCCTAAGGCCTCATGCACACGGCGGCAATTGCGGTCCCCAATGCACGGGCAACATCCGTGCAGCGGGCCGGACCCATTCAACTTGAATGGGTCCGTGGTCTGTCCGCCCCGCCCAAAAATATGACATGTCATATTTATTTGCGTAGTGCTTCCGGTGTTTCGTTCCTGACTCTCTTCCGCATCTCCGAAATTTTGCAGACCCATTCAAGTGAACACGGGGTGGACACGGCCGGCGGCCGTGGATTGCCGACCTGCCGTTTGCGGGCCGCAATACGGTCACGGCCGCCCAACGGCCGTGTGCATGAGGCCTAAGATTGCGTATATCTTTTATCCCATATTTTTAGGACCAACATATCTAAATTATCATATTTTATTATCAGCCAGTTCCAAACGCACACACATACTGTGTATATATATATTTATAGTGTATATATGCATAAATGTATGATGTATCATCAGAATACATTATTTGAACATACTTAAAGTAAAACTTTTTTTGATCTTCATACCTGAGATCCTTTGCTTTTGTACTGTATGTAGTACACTGCTTTTTTTGGGAATCCAAGCGGTAAAAAGACAATTTATTCCCCAGGCAACAAAACAAACACAACACCAGGAACTCAATTAGCTAAAATGTCAATACATCAATCAAGATACATAAAAGACAAAATTGACCTGATAAAAGTTACTTTCAGTTTTTTGTTGGATTCTCTTTTGTTGCTTGAGTTGCATTCCTTTATATAATTAAACACACTGGATGTTTCGCTAATTAGTTGCCGACATACCACCCAAGTGCTTTGAATTCCTCTTTTTAATCTGTGCAGGAGGAGATTGGGATAAGTAGCAGTCCTCAAGGGCTCTTAATTAACAGTTCTATTCATCTGTAAATTGCTCACACACATTGTGAAGTAGAAAACTTGTCATGAAGCATAGCAAAGGTATACATGACATGATCTCTTCTAAACTGGGGACATCTTTATGGAATTGGTGCTCTAAGAGATTCATACAATACCGGCAGGGCCGGTGCAAGGATTTTTGCCGCCCTAGGCAAGATAAAAATTGCCCCCCCCCTTATCAGATGATCTGCCCATATCATGACATCACATATGTTCCACCCCTTTCTCAGCATTTAAATTAAAAGAACTGCTATGTTTCCCTTAGGGTTAATCAAGCTTCTTGTAGCTGTTTATTTTTGCGGAGCGGAATTGCGGACCCATACATTTCTATAGGGCCGCACGACGTGGTCCGCAATTCAGATCCTGAAAAAAATAGAACATGTCCTATTCTTGTCCACAATAGCAGACAAGAATAGGCATATTCTCTTAGTGCCGGCAAAATGCGGAACGCACATTGCCGCTGTCCGTGTTTTGTGGATCCGTGGATCCGCAAAACACACACGGATGTGTGAATGGACCGTAATTGTGAGGTAAATTAGTTTCCAATGTAGTATTAATAACTAAACAATTAAAAAGATAAACATATTGCATTGTCTACTTACCACCATGACAATAAGATGATCTGGTCTCTGGCTGCAGTCTGGCTCTTGGTCTGGCTCTGGGGACTCCCTTGTCACTCTCTTCTCCCCCCCCCCCCTGTCACTCTCCCCCCCCCCCCTTGTCACTCTCTACTCCCCCCCTCCCTCGCTTGTCACTCTCTTCTCCCCCTTCCCCTTGTCACTCTTCTCCCCCCTCCCTCCCTTGTCACTCTCCCCCCTCCCTCCCTTGTCACTCTCCCCCCCTCCCTACCTTGTCACTCTCCCCCCCTCCCTTGTCCCCCCCTACCTCCTTTGTCACTCTCTCCCCCCTCCCTCCCTTGTCACTCTCATTTCCCCCCCCTCCCTTGTGACTCTTATTCCCCCCCCTTGTCACTCTCATCCCCCTCCCTCCTTTGTCACTCTCATTCCCCCTCCCCTTCCCTTGTCACTCTCATTCCCCCTCCCCTTCCATTGTCACTCTCATTTCCTCCCCCCCTCCCTTGTCACTCTCATTCCCCCCCTCCCTTGTCACTCTCATTTCCTCCTTCCCCCCTCCCTTGTCACTCTCATTTCCTCCCCCCCCCTCTCTTGTCACTCTCATTTCCTCCTCCCCCCTCCCTTGTCACTCTCATTTCCTCCCTTCCCCTCCCTTGTCACTCTCATTTCCTCCCTTCCCCTCCCTTGTCACTCTCAGCGCGGCCGAGCTCTGTTCGGTCCGCGGTACAGAAGCATTTGTCCTGTACCCGGCCGGACTGAAAGGAAGTGCACACTAAGTGAGCACTTCCTGTCAGTCCGGCCGGGTACAGGAAACAAAAGCTCGTGTACCGCGGACCGAACAGAGCTCGGCCACGCTACACTAGAGGCGCTTCCCTCCTGTCAGTCCCTTCCTTCAGGCTGTGCCCGGGCGGTGCATGCACAATCATAGACGCGCCACCTCGGGCTGTAAAAAACTTGCGGCAGGACTGGCCCGGCCGCCACTTAACCAACGCTTTTTTTTTTTAAACCGCACTGGGCCGGCGCCCCCTGCTAAATTGCGCCCTAGGCGGCTGCCTAGGTTGCCTTACAGGTGGCGCCGGCCCTGAATACCGGTGCATCAATCTCTTAACCAGCGCTGTCTGTGCTATGGTCATTAATATAGAGATGACACTGTTTTGTGCCAATTTTTTTATTACAAATATAATCCAATTGAGAGTCCATATGTCTACTTCTTTTAGGCTGGTTTTGCTATATTAAGTAGAGGTAACAAATGGGAAGAACCCTCTTTGGCTTCTCTCATCTTGTCAGTCAGTATCATCTGTGTGCAGATCTGTTTTATGGTTGTCCAATAACTGGGAATGCTTCATAATCTGGATTAGGCTACATGCACACGACCGTATGTGTTTTGCAGTCCGCAAATTGCTGATCCGCAAAAAAAAAAAAACGGATGACATCTGTATGCCATTAGTTGTTTTTTTTTGTGGATCCATTGTAATAATGCCTAAAACGGACAAGCATAGGACATGTTCCATTTTTCTTGCGGGTCTACGGAACGGACATACTGATGCGGACAGCACATGTTATGCTGTCTGCATTTTTTGAGGACCCATTGAAATGAATGGGTCCGCATCCTATTCGCAAAAAAAATGGAATGGACACGGAAACAAAATACGTTTGTGTGCATGTAGCCTTAGGCTTCATGCACACGACAGTATTTTTTTGCAGTCCGCAAAAAGGGGTTCCGTTGTTCCGTGATCCGTTTCCGTTATTGTTTCCGTGTGTCTTCCTATATTTTTGGAGGATCTCCAAACATGAAGGAAAGTAAAAAAAATCTAAGTTTAGTTTGCCATGCAAATGATTGGAAAAAAACGGACTCGGACACAGATGACAATCTTGTGTGCATCCGTGTTTTTTCACGGACCCATTGACTTGAATGGGTTTGCAAACCGTTGTCTGTGAAAAAAATAGGACAGGTCATATTTTTTTGTCATGGACTGGAAACACGGATCACGGACGCTGATGACAAACGGTGCATTAGCCGAGATTTCCACGGACCAATTAAAAGTCAATGGGTCCGCAGAAAATCACGGAAAACCGAACAACGGGCACGGGACACAACAACGGTCGTGTGCATGAGGCCTTACTCAGATCATTTGGGTATTGGGTCAAAGAAATTTAATTGTACCAAGGACACATTTAATATTCTATTTACACCACTTTTGTGGTGTAATAAAGTCACAGATTTTGTCTCATGCCATATTTGCGTCAATATCTGCGACTTTTACCCCTTCAAGCCACTTTTTAGAAATTTTTAGAAAAGGGGCCTGATTCCTGGTGTAATTTGCGCGGATTTCCTGGTGCCCATGTTGTTAAATGAGTCAGGCCATGGAGATACCGTCTCATCCTGCCTATGCTCCACATACTTTTTTGTGTCAGAAAAGCTAAAAAATTGCAACTTTTGTATACCAGAAATCTGGCGTAGAAACTTGATAAATCTCCCCCTTTAGGCCTCTTTCATACTGGCGTGTGCGCCCCGTTGCCATATTGCGGCCCGCAAAATGCGGGCCGCAATACACGGGCTCCGTTCCGTGAGCATTCCACATCTTGAATGGGTCCGCAAATCCGGAGATGCAGAATGGTGTGGTACGGAACCACGGAACGGAACCCTACGAAAGCACTACGGAGTGTTTCCGTGTGGTTTCGTCCCGTACTTCCGTTCCACAAAAAGATAGAACATGTCCTATCTTTTTGCGCAACGGCCGGATCGCGGACCCATTCAAGTGAATGGGTCCGCGATCCGCTGCGGCTGCCCCACGGACTGTGCTCGTGCATTGCGGCCTGCATTTTGCGGGCCGCAGCACGACCAGGGGCCGCATACGCCAGTGTAAAAGAGGCCTTAGTGTCTATAGTACAAAACCGGTGTGACTCGTGAGCATGAGAAGCAGCACATTTTAACTCCATGTTCCCTCCTGCTTTCTCTATTTTAAAAAGGCTGGAATGAATCTCAGTAGAGATGGAAAGGATCTGTACTCAATTTTCAGAACAAAAAAAAATTTGAGGGAAACTTAAGCTTTATAAGGGTACATTCATACAACAGTAAAAAATGGCTTTTAGAAATGTTTAAGTGGTAACCAACATATCCCAATGCGCAGGTGTGCGCTGCCATGGCTAGAGACACAAAGAAAAAAACTAAACAAAAACAATGCAACAGCACTCTGCAAACCAAATAAGGTACAATCAAGTGAGGCCGGACGGAGCGGAACGCTTCAGGGGAGGCCGGCATGAGTGGTTTGGGTGGCGAGGGCTAGAGTAGCTCAGGGGTTAACGTGGAGACGTGCAGGGGGGAGGAGCTAAGAAGGGGCAGGGAGCGGCAGGGTTAAGAAGCGGTGAGCCGGGATAGCGGACGCCATTTTGTGGAGCAGAGAGCCGGCATCTGCAGCATCGCATACTGCCATGTCTGAAGCAGTGGAGGCGATGCTGCGGCGCTTGAGAGAGGCGGCGGACACCAGGGGTCCCGATTGGCTTGCACAGCAGGTGACTGCCTTGTTAGGGGGGGCGGATGGGGGTACCTCTAGCCCCACTCCATTAGTTACACGGCTGCGGCGGGTCCGGCCGCCGGCGCGCCTCAGCCCTGATTTACCCCCCCGGGTCCGGCGCCGTGTCAGGAGCCCCTCAGGGGACCCTTCACGCCGGGGGCCTGCTAACATTCCCGCTCCTGCGGCTCCCCGACGTGGGAGGAATCCATATGTCCGGCGGGATCCAGTGGAGGCAAGGGGTCCTTCCCCCCAGCCCATTGCTGCAGCATCGCAGGAGTCAGGACCAGGTTCTGCGGGATCCCCTCCTGTCCCCGGGAGGCGGAGGCCTGCTCGGCGTGGGAGTAGTGGAGGCAGCAGAGGCGGCAGCGTGGCTGCGCGGTCGGCCAGGGGGGCCCGGCGCAGGCCCTCACAGGATGAGCCCCTAGCAGTGGCGTACGAGGCTGCGCCTGGCCGTGCCAGGGGTGGGCGCAGGCCTTGGCATGATCAGCAATCTTCTGAGGAGGAGGACGAGGTTGCCCTGGCGGGGTCCCCTTCCCAGGGCAGGCCTCTTGGGCATGAAGACAGGCACGAGGCTACGCATGTGGCTAGCAGGGATGTGCGCAGGCCTTTTTCGGAGGGCGGACAGCTAGAGGCTGGTCCTGACAGCTTTGAGGGCAGAGGGCTTCCCAGAGTCTTGTCCAACGCGCCCAGCAGTGATTCGGCTGGGGCGATGTCGGCGAACGACGCAAGTGATCATCTCAGGACCACTGCATGGTCCGTTTGTTACTCCGCCCATCAGTAATTTGCGTGTCTCCCCTTTGGGTTTAGTCCCTAAGAAGGAGCCACATAAATTTAGGCTTATACATCATTTATCATTCCCTAAGGGTGCGTCGGTCAATGAGGGCATAGACCCAGAGCTGTGTTCTGTGGTTTATGCTTCCTTTGATGCGGCTGTAGAATGCGTAAGGAAGTTGGGTCCGGGTACCCTGTTGGCGAAATCTGACATTGAATCGGCATTCCGGTTGTTACCGGTTCACCCGGATAGTTTGTATTTACTCGGTTGTTTTTGGAATGGCGGCTATTTTGTGGACAGGTGTTTGCCAATGGGCTGTTCAATATCGTGTGCATATTTTGAGCGTTTCAGTTCTTTTTTGGAGTGGGTGGTTGTTCAGGAATCAGGTTGTTCCTCTATCATTCATACCTGGATGATTTCCTGTGTTTGGGATCGGGGGGATCTAGAGTTTGTTCGTTGCTGTTATCTACATTGCAGTCTGTTTTTGAGTGGTTCGGGGTCCCCTTGGCAGTGGGGAAAATGGTGGGGCCTGCTACAGAGCTGAGTTTCCTTGGTATAGTCATTGATACTCAACGGATGGAGTGTAGGCTACCGGCAGACAAGGTGTCGGATTTGAGAGCAGGGGTGGCGGCTGCATTGGGGTAAAAAAAGATTCGCTTGCGGGATTTGCAATCCTTGTTGGGCAAATTGAATTTTGCATGTAGGATTCTCCCTATGGGCCGTATTTTTAGTAGGAGGTTGGCTTCCGCGACTGGGGGTATTGTGGCCCCGCACCACTTTATTAGACTAGGTAGGGAATTGAAAGGGGATTTGAAAGTTTGGGATTCTTTTCTACAGCATTTTAATGGCAGGGCGTTAGTTATGGGCGGGGTTGTTGATTCCTTTGATTTCGAGTTGTTTACGGATGCTGCGGGCGGGGTTGGTTTTGGGGCGAACTGTGAGGGACAGTGGTGTGCGGGGAAGTGGCCGGAGTCTTGGGTCCTGAATGGGTGGGTTAAAAATGTGGCGTTGTTGGAACTCTTTCCCATTGTGTTGGCGGTCACGCTCTGGGGGGAGAAGTTTAGGGACAAGAAGGTTCGGTTCCATTGGGACAACCTGGGCGTAGTGCAAGCCATCAATAGTTTAACGGCCTCGTCTCCCCCGGTGATTTGCCTGTTACAGCAGTTGGTCCTTCGGTGTTTGTCACTTAATGCTTGGGTGTTTGCGGTGCATGTTCCGGGTTCTTGTAATTGTATTGCTGACGCACTTTCTCGTTTGCAGTGGGAGCGGTTTCGCCAGCTGGCCCCAGATGCGAGTCAGGACGGGTTGGAGTGTCCGGAGTCGTTGTGGGAGATCCTGGAGGTACCGTAGGGGTTCTATTGCAGGCGTCGTTGAGTGAAGGCACTTGGAGGGCGTATGATAAGGCTTGGCGTATGTGGCAGCGGTGGTGTGATGACTTAGGGGTCGAAGTGATGGGCGGGGAAATTGCGTTGTTGCTTTTCATTGGCCATGTGAAGGAACAGGGTTGGTCGGTGGCAAAGATTAATGGTTGCATGGCAGGCCTGGCCTTTGGATTTAAATTGCGGAATTCCCCGGACATTACTAAGTCCTTTTTGATATGACAGGTCTTAAAGGGGTATAGAAGATTTCAGCGGGTCAAGGATTCTCGTCGCCCGGTGTCTTTTTCGCTGTTGCTACGATTAGGGGAGCAGGTGGCAGGGGTGTGTCATTCGGTTTGGGAAGTGAGATTGTTCAGATTAGCGTTTGCTCTGGCTTTTTTCGGGGCTTTTCGGTTAGGGGAGTTAGTGTGTGCTAGTGTTCGGCGTGAGGGGGGTCTGAGAAGGGAGGATGTAAGTTTATTTGACGACAGGGTGGTGATTTATCTGCGTTTTTCCAAGACGGATCGGATCGTGAGGGGAGAGATCACTTAGTTTCATTATTTGAAGTGCCGGGATGTTTTTTGTGTCCGGTACGGTGTTTGCGGGACTTCCAAGAAGGGTCCGGGGTCGGTGTTGGCCCGCTTCTCAGACATGAGGATGGCTCCTTTTTATCGCGATTTCAATTTCTAGCGGTATTTAAGAAATGTTTGCGTAACCTGGGAGTGGACTCTGGCAACTTCACGGGTCATTCCTTCAGAATTGGTGCTGCCACGGAGGCTGCTCGGTTAGGTGTGCGGGATGAAGTGATCAAATGTATTGGAAGGTGGGAGTCAGAGCGTTTTCGCCTTTATGTGCGTTTGGGGGTGGTTTGAGGCTGGGTCTAACCATTGTTTTGTCTTGTTCTCTTTCAGAAGACGCCCCGTTATTAGTATGGATTCTAGGCCATTCATTCGTTTTCTGGGGGGCATTGCGGGCGGATGTACGGCGTAATGGGCGGCAGTTGGGGTTTGACCGTGGGACGGCCTTAGTGAGATTGATCGGGCGTAGAGGTATGTTGTGGGGTAGTGTTTTGCAGGAGGTACATCGCCACGTCAGGTTGGATAGGGCCCCGGATGTTCTGGTGTTGCATGTTGGGGGTAATGACCTAGGGGTTCGTCCCTGTAGGGAATTGATTCGGGATATTCGTTTTGATTTTTTGCAGTTGTGGTCCCTTTTTCCGTACGTTGTTACTGTATGGTCCAACATTGTGCCAAGGAAGGCCTGGAGGGAGGCACGGTCTGTGGACAAGTTGAATAAGGCCAGGATTAAGCTGAGCAGGGTGATTGGGCGGTTTTGTGCCAAGCATGGTGCGGTGGTGGTGCGGCACCCGGATTTGGAATCAGGGACGAGAGGTTTCTGGAGGGAGGGTGGGGTCCACCTAAACGTGGGCATTGATTTATGGTCCCTTGATTTGCAGGGAGGTATTGAAAGAGCTCTCCGTGTGTGGCGGAACGCGCGAGCTTAAGGTTTGGTGTCAAGCTGCGCGTTGTTGGCGGGGGGAGGTCATAGAAGCTGGGGCTACTGGTGGATGAGAGGGCCTCAATGGTGGGGCTGGACTCTCAGAGTTGGGGCACCTGGTTGGCTTGGTATGGCGTCCGTCAGTTGGTGTCCCTGAGCTTGTGGTACGCGGCTGGGGGCAAGATGGAATTGCCATGGTGGTTTGTGGTCGTTTAAGGTGCAGTTAGGCGGCTTCTAGGACCTCCCTTGTCAGTTATATATATATATATATATATATATATATGTATAAATAAAAGGGGTATGTCATTGTTATATCAATTGTTTATGTTTGTTCATGTTATTTATATTATTTAATAAAAAACGGCTGCTGTGGCTGATTTAATCCGAACAGTGGCTGTGTGTGGTTATTTGGGATGGTAAGTGGGGTGGTTAGGTTAGTTTAATGGGTTGGTAGTGGACCCGAGCATAGCCAATAACCCTATTCAAGTGAGGCGGGACGGAGCGGAACGCTTCAGGGGAGGCCGGCATGAGTGGTTTGGGTGGCGAGGGCTAGAGTAGCTCAGGGGTTAACGTGGAGACGTGCAGGGGGGAGGAGCTAAGAAGGGGCGGGGAGCGGCAGGGTTAAGAAGCGGTGAGCCGGGATAGCGGACGCCATTTTGTGGAGCAGAGAGCCGGCATCTCCCTCCCTCCCACCCCTTGTTGTTACGGTTGAACGGGTGCTGGTGGTACTGTTACAAATAATAATAATAGTTAAATTATATATATAAAAAAAAAGAGGGAGGATGGGGTAATTTACATTACAATATTAAAGGGTTTTTCTAGTTGGGAACGGCTTGGGCCTTGCTGTCGTTATAATGGGGTTAGAGAGTGCGGGGCACGAGTGTGGTGTGTGTGTTGGTGGACATTGGATCCTGGAGGGGGTTTGTTTCTTTAAGGTGTTGCGTTTGTCACAGCAGTCGTGGCGGGGGGCGGTCATAGAAGCTGGGGCTCCTGGATGGTACCGGTGGATGAGAGGGCCTCAATGGTGGGGCTGGACTCTCAGAGTTGGGGCACCTGGTTGGCCTGGTATGGCGTCCGTCAGTTGGTGTCCCTGAGCTTGTGGTACGCGGCTGGGGGCAAGATGGAATTGCCGTGGTGGTTTGTGGTCGTTTAAGGTGCAGTTAGGCGGCTTCTAGGACCTCCCTCGTCAGTTTTATATATATACAGGTCCTTCTCAAAAAATTAGCATATTGTGATAAAGTTCATTATTTTCTGTAATGTACTGATAAACATTAGACTTTCATATATTTTAGATTCATTACACACCAACTGAAGTAGTTCAAGCCTTTTATTGTTTTAATATTGATGATTTTGGCATACAGCTCATGAAAACCCAAAATTCCTATCTCAAAAAATTAGCATATCATGAAAAGGTTCTCTAAACGAGCTATTAACCTAATCATCTGAATCAACTAATTAACTCTAAACACCTGCAAAAGATTCCTGAGGCTTTTAAAAACTCCCAGCCTGGTTCATTACTCAAAACCGCAATCATGGGTAAGACTGCCGACCTGACTGCTGTCCAGAAGGCCATCATTGACACCCTCAAGCAAGAGGGTAAGACACAGAAAGAAATTTCTGAACGAATAGGCTGTTCCCAGAGTGCTGTATCAAGGCATCTCAGTGGGAAGTCTGTGGGAAGGAAAAAGTGTGGCAGAAAACGCTGCACAACGAGAAGAGGTGACCGGACCCTGAGGAAGATTGTGGAGAAGGACCGATTCCAGACCTTGGGGGACCTGCGGAAGCAGTGGACTGAGTCTGGAGTAGAAACATCCAGAGCCACCGTGTACAGGCGTGTGCAGGAAATGGGCTACAGGTGCCGCATTCCCCAGGTCAAGCCACTTTTGAACCAGAAACAGCGGCAGAAGCGCCTGACCTGGGCTACAGAGAAGCAGCACTGGACTGTTGCATGTCATTCGGAAATCAAGGTGCCAGAGTCTGGAGGAAGACTGGGGAGAGGGAAATGCCAAAATGCCTGAAGTCCAGTGTCAAGTACCCACAGTCAGTAATGGTCTGGGGTGCCATGTCAGCTGCTGGTGTTGGTCCACTGTGTTTTATCAAGGGCAGGGTCAATGCAGCTAGCTATTAGGAGATTTTGGAGCACTTCATGCTTCCATCTGCTGAAAAGCTTTATGGAGATGAAGATTTCATTTTTCAGCACGACTTGGCACCTGCTCACAGTGCCAAAACCACTGGTAAATGGTTTACTGACCATGGTATTACTGTGCTCAATTGGCCTGCCAACTCTCCTGACCTGAACCCCATAGAGAATCTGTGGGATATTGGAAAGAGAAAGTTGAGAGACGCAAGATCCAACACTCTGGATGAGCTTAAGGCCGCTATCGAAGCATCCTGGGCCTCCATAACACCTCAGCAGTGCCACAGGCTGATTGCCTCCATGCCACGCTGCATTAAAGCAGTCATTTCTGCAAAAGGATTCCTGACCAAGTATTGAGTGCATAACTGAACATAATTATTTGAAGGTTGACTTTTTTTGTATTAAAAACACTTTTCTTTTATTGGTCGGATGAAATATGCTAATTTTTTGAGATAGGAAATTTGGGTTTTCATGAGCTGTATGCCAAAATCATCAATATTAAAACAATAAAAGGCTTGAACTACTTCAGTTGGTGTGTAATGAATGTAAAATATATGAAAGTCTAATGTTTATCAGTACATTACAGAAAATAATGAACTTTATCACAATATGCTAATTTTTTGAGAAGGACCTGTATATATATATATATATATATATATATATATATATATATATGTATATAACTAAAAGGGGTATGTCATTTTTATATTAATTGTTTATGTTTGTTCATGTTATTTATATTATTTAATAAAAAACGGCTGCTGTGGCCGATTTAATCCGAACAGTGGCTGTGTGTGGTTATTTGGGATGGTGAGTGGGGTGGTTAGGTTAGTTTAATGGGTTGGTAGTGGACCCGAGCATAGCCAATAACCCTACTCATGCCATAGTAATAGAAAATATTCTGGTGCTAATGCTACACTCTACCTGCACTCACTGGAAGCCTTTTGGCACCAGGAGAGGTATAGAGTGCACTCTCATTGCATTCATTGGAAGCCGTCTGGCACCAGGAGAGGCATAGACTGGGCTCAGCATGCTGCATGTCCTAAATTTAATGAAGGCCATTTTGACACCAAAAATGATAAAAAGCATAGTGGACCCAGCATGCCTGTGGAACCTGCACTCCCTGAATTTTATGGTGGCCCTTATGGCACATAACAGGTAGAATTTAGTTTTAGGCTCCCGTCTTACACAGATCGCCTTGACGTGGCAACGTGCACCTGCGCATTGGGATGTGCTGACTGACCCCCCTTTTTCTTTGCAGTTTGCATTGGAGTTGTAGCTGACTCCATTTAGTCTTGCACCCCTGACCAGCCTGTCTGCCCCATAGGCTGATTTTAATCAGTGTAAGTATAAGGGCTCATGCACACAAACGTATTTTCTTTCCGCTTCCGTTCCATTTTTTTTGCGGACCGTATCCAGACCTATTCACTTCAATGGGTCCGCAAAAACAACTGAAGGTACTCCGTGTGCATTCAGTTTCCGCATTTCCGTTCTGCAAAAAAGTAGTGCATATCCTATTATTGTCCGCAAATCACGGGTCCGCAAAAAATACGGAATGCACACGGAACACATCTGTATGTCATCCGTAGTTCATCCGTATTTTGCGGATCCATACTGTAGAAATGCTATGCCCAGCCCATATTACTCATGTGTTTGGTGATTAATAAGTTACTGTTTCCATATACGATCAGCAAAAAACGGATCAAATACGGAAACCATAAGGATATGTTTTGTGCAATAACAGAACGGAAGAGGACTTAAATCAGAGGAAAAAAAACCTCAGATGCGGAATAACAGATCCGTGAAAAATGGACCTCAAAACAACAACGGTTGTGTGCATGAGCCCTAGAACTATAGCCTGCTCTCCCTGCACTCACTGCGCCGGTGTCCACAGGATTGAAATTATATACCAGGCATGATGACGGGCTACATATAGCCCCAAACGTTGCCCAAATTTATTATACCCATGTCCGGCTGAATAAAAATCACTGATTATTTCACCTACAAGTCTGGAATGCTGTCGATTTGTATATTTACATGAAAAGTGTTCATGAGGTGGAGCTGGGAACGTGTCTAGGCGAGCACCCTGAGAGAGCCAATTAATAGAAGAGTGCTGTGATCATTTGGATTGCAATACCTGCACTCACTGGAAGCCTTTTGGCACCAGGAGAGGTATAGAGTGGACTCCTGTAGTGTACGGGAGAGTAATACCCCGTCACTACAGAAGGGTCACTTGGGTACTGTCGTTCCCCCTGTATTTATGGGGAGGTTGGTATAAAATATCTTGTTAATGTCATGCTATGTACTTCCTGTTACTGTGAAATGTGCATGTGCAGGCCGGCTAGGGTGTCATTCCAGCTCTGAGTCACTAGAGGGAGCTAGGGAACCCTAGTTTATATAAGGCCCAGTCAGGAAGTAGTAGTAGGACAGACAGTGGGAGCAGAGGTCAGAGATGATCCTGTGTCTGAGTCAACGCCAGGCTATGGGCCTGTGAGAGTAGCGCAGGCCTGAAGCCTGCCGACTAGGAGAGGGTAGTAAGCCCTGTAACCGGGTTCCGGATCCAAGGAAAAGGTTCCCCTCCTGAGTCATCATCCGTTTAGCTGAAACATCATAAGCAAGTAACCAGCCGGGACACAGAATACTACAGAGGCCGATCAGATAAAGCAAGAGGTACTCAAGATAACAGAGGAGGTACTAGATAAGGACAGCTTCAAGGGTACGCCAGCTATAGGGCATTAGACCTTGGAGAAAAAGTCACATGTTTCAGGACCAGTCAGGAATAGTGTGCAAGCCGCCTGTACTGCATCTCCTGTAATTAACACTCTGTAAAGAACATTGCTAAAACCGGCCAGTCTGTACTTCTAAGAACCAATTGGGTTCAAATAGAAACCAACTGTCTTCCTTGGAACTGCGCTTCCAACTGCGTCCATGTATGATTCTCACTGACGTTCAGTAAAAAGTTCCCGTTTTGGTTGGCTAACCCGTGGTTGCTTCATTCTTCTACATTACTATACACGGCGTGTCACCGTTTAATTGACACTGGCGTCACGAACATTAAATACCTGCCTGTTCCGGTATCTGACCAGAATTGAAGACGACAGTGGATCCCAGGTTAGTGGGTAAATCTGCACTACAAAGCCCAGCATACACTACTGACCCCCTGGGACACTGCATCGCTCTTTTTGGCGTCACGAACAGGATCCGCATACTTCTGAAGTGCAGAGAAGTGTGAACTGTGTGCTTTAACTATTCCACCACCGTATTGCAAAGACTGTAACCTTTATTTCTAAATCTGTGGATTACAATTGTGCCTGGGAGGAATCAGAGACGCTGTACTGTGTTGCGCTACCCCCAGAGAGAAAAATCGTATTTGTGGACTGTGATTTATTGGACTTTTCATCAACCTGCTTGCTGTCATTGAATTGCAGCATCAGGACATCTAAAATGGCCGCCGACGCCATGAGGCTTTTTGCTGCGCCATCACGATGCACAGAGGCGCGAATATTTGGCGCCCAAACCCTCCAAGAAGGAGGAGGAGATTGTCCTGGAGCGCCACCCACCTTGAGAAGTGATGATGCGACTGACTTCCCTGAAGAGTTACGCCTGGGAGGCGGGCCTCAGATGGAGGTAGACCGGCCCAGTGTGTGGGAGGAGCCAGTGTCGACTCTGCACCCAGTGAGAGAAGAGATGGCGTGTGCTGAGGAGCTGGAAGTTGAGACCACGTGTGAGTGGGGCGCCACTCCACCGGACTATCCCGAGTTGGGGCCATGGGACCCTCTAGCCTGGACGGCCACCCCCTGGGGACAAGCCATGGATTTGAGCATAACCCGTCCTCAGTCCCCACCGATCCGTCGCCGGCACGCGCAATGGCCGACTATCATGGCCGAATTGAAAGCCGCGGTGGCTAAGAAGAACACCAGCCGGAAAAAGAGGTTCGAGGAAATGGCCAAGTCCATCCAAGGGGACTCCTTTCCGGGTAAGCCCCAGCTAGAAAGGCGCCGCGGGATCGTGGTGGCCTTTGATAAGGAAAAAGGGTACGGGTTCATCCAGGAGTTGGGAACTGGCCGGGACTTTTATGTGAATCGGCGGTCGGTGAAGCGTCACTACCTCCCGGAGCATCTCCATAACTTGACCATGGGAGAGATAGTGGAGTATACCCCCGCCGAAAGCTTACGGGGCCCCTATGCTACCGCAGTCACTCGCCCGAAGGCGCCGGCTGAGACCTGGGACCCAGAGAAAGAGGAGATAGACCCGAGTGAGACAGAGGAAGTGAGAGTTGAATCGGCCCGAACCACCCACCTGCATAGCCAGGTTTATCTAAGCCCTGATGTCTTCTGGGAGCCCATCGTTTTGCAGGGGCTGGAAGAACGATATCCTCCTCCTGATGCGGTGAGGCGAGAAGAGGAGAAAGAGCGGCTGGACAGCTGCCAGCGGGCGGAAGAATGTGCAGAGGCCCGACGTCAAGCAGCAGCTGCCACCGTTACCCCAGAGGCCACTGTCACCGGACTTCCGGTAGCCCCGATGACCTGCACCAAGGCTGACATAGAGGCCCTACGCAAGAGAGTGTATTGGGTGGAGGACCTCGGGTACGCAGGATGCGTGCAATGTATCCCGTTTCCCAGGACGGATGCCGAGATGGAGGCAATGAAGGACAAGCCTCCCCCTTTAAGGATCGTCAGAGGAGATGGGTTCCAGATGTGGCCGGCCTTGCCAGAACAGTTGCTGCAGGGACCTTTCATGGAGTCGTCCTCGGATGAAGAATATGACACTCGCCTGTGAGTAAGCCTTTCTTCATGTCCGTCTCCCTAATGGCCGTTTTGTCCCTCCGGTTGGCAGAGCTGGTCAAGCTTGCTGCCAGTTATACACGGCCGGTGGCATTCTAACTGAATAATAGTGCCACTGCATACCACTGCTTCCAGCTGCCCCTGTTGCGTTTGGGACATCCGGTCTGCTGCTAATATCCCAGTTGTGCCTTGAAGTTTTTGCACAAATTTTCCCTTTTTACCCCCATTTCAGGTTGAAAAGACATTTTTATGTCAGCACTATTTTAAAGGGTAAGCAGGACTTGCCAGGATAACATGGCCCTGGTATTGTCAGAGTCCTGTATTGTCATTTTATATATGTGCTGCTGACAGTATTTCATAACCGGTTTTTTATTTTATTTATTCACGCCTATGTGCCCAGAGATGGACTTCCTATGTGCAAGCCTCTGAGAGGTTAATTTTATTATGGACTTATTTATTGTCATGGACTATCCTGGTTCTTTGAACATCCGCTGTACCAGGTCAGCGCCCCCGTTCCACTCACTATCCTGAGAAGAAGAGAACGACGCCCCTTGTCACCGCACTTCACCTTTGCCAATTGGGTCTGATATGAGTGTAATTGACATATATGTATGCCTGCATGTGTCTTTCTCTATTTCAGGAAATGATTCCAGTTGGGCGGGCCCTGATGGAGTACGAGGTCGTACTCAGCTTAAAGCAGCGGGGTATGTAGTGTACGGGAGAGTAATACCCCGTCACTACAGAAGGGTCACTTGGGTACTGTCGTTCCCCCTGTATTTATGGGGAGGTTGGTATAAAATATCTTGTTAATGTCATGCTATGTACTTCCTGTTACTGTGAAATGTGCATGTGCAGGCCGGCTAGGGTGTCATTCCAGCTCTGAGTCACTAGAGGGAGCTAGGGAACCCTAGTTTATATAAGGCCCAGTCAGGAAGTAGTAGTAGGACAGACAGTGGGAGCAGAGGTCAGAGATGATCCTGTGTCTGAGTCAAGGCCAGGCTATGGGCCTGTGAGAGTAGCGCAGGCCTGAAGCCTGCCGACTAGGAGAGGGTAGTAAGCCCTGTAACCGGGTTCCGGATCCAAGGAAAAGGTTCCCCTCCTGAGTCATCATCCGTTTAGCTGAAACATCATAAGCAAGTAACCAGCCGGGACACAGAATACTACAGAGGCCGATCAGATAAAGCAAGAGGTACTCAGGATAACAGAGGAGGTACTAGATAAGGACAGCTTCAAGGGTACGCCAGCTATAGGGCATTAGACCTTGGAGAAAAAGTCACATGTTTCAGGACCAGTCAGGAATAGTGTGCAAGCCGCCTGTACTGCATCTCCTGTAATTAACACTCTGTAAAGAACATTGCTAAAACCGGCCAGTCTGTACTTCTAAGAACCAATTGGGTTCAAATAGAAACCAACTGTCTTCCTTGGAACTGCGCTTCCAACTGCGTCCATGTATGATTCTCACTGACGTTCAGTAAAAAGTTCCCGTTTTGGTTGGCTAACCCGTGGTTGCTACATTCTTCTACATTACTATACACGGCGTGTCACCGTTTAATTGACACTGGCGTCACGAACATTAAATACCTGCCTGTTCCGGTATCTGACCAGAATTGAAGACGACAGTGAATCCCAGGTTAGTGGGTAAATCTGCACTACAAAGCCCAGCATACACTACTGACCCCCTGGGACACTGCACTCCCATTGCATTCATTGGAAGCCGTCTGGCACCAGAAGAGGCATAGAGTGGGCTCAGCATGCATGTTGGTACCTGCATCCCCTAAATTTAATTAAGACCATTTTGGCACCAAAAATTATAAAAAGCATAGAGGACCCAGCATGCCTGTGGAACCTGCACTCCCTGAATTTTATGGTGGCCGTTATGGCACATAACCGGTATCATTTAGTGTTAGGTTCCCGTCTTACAGAGATCGCCTTGACGTGTGGCAGATGGGCCCAAATAATTTTATTGCCAAGAATCTCAAATTTACAAAATAAGTGTAGCATTAGCACCAGAATATTTTGTTGTATGGCAAATGTTGGGCCATGAAAATGGACAAAATATAAAATAATGTATTTTTTGAAGGGCAGTATTCATGGTCCATTAAAAAAAAGTACGTGAAAATACACCCACAGACTGTTATTGCTCTGAGAATGCAAAATAACTGTGGAGCCCCAGTTATGCGTCTTCAACACAGTGAAAGCCAGATATCCCTCAAAGGAAGTAAAACCGAGCAAAGGGGTGTCCCCATTACAGAGATCACCAAATCCAACCATATTAAGTGGCAAAAAGGGGTTCCGTTGTTCCGTGATCCGTGTCCATTTTTGTTTCCGTGTGTCTTCCTTTATTTTTGGAGGATCTCCAAACATGAAGGAAAGTAAAAAAATCTAAGTGTAGTTTGCCTTGCAAATGATAGGAAAAAAACGGACACGGATGACAATCTTGTGTGCATCCTTGTTTTTTCACAGACCCATTGACTTGAATGGGTCCGCGAACCGTTGTCCGTGAAAAAAATAGGACAAGTCATACTTTTTTCACGGACTGGAAACACGGATCACGGACACGGATGACAAACGGTGCATTAGCCGAGTTTTTCACAGACCCATTGAAAGTCAATGGGTCCACAGAAAATCACAGAAAACGGAACAACGGACACGGGACACAACAACAGTCGTGTGCATGAGGCCTAAAGCTTGTAAAAGAGCGGGATCTTGACATATGGGCCACTTAATATGGTGGATATGGTAATCTCTGTAATGGGGACACCCCTTTGCTCGATTTTCCTTCCTTTGAGGCATATCTGGCTTTCACTGTGTTGAAGACCCATAACTGGGGCTCCACAGTTATTTTGCATATTACTGTTTTCCAGGGAGCTTTGCACTTTGGATTGCTGTGTTGAGACTCTTAAAAGAGGCTCCACAGTGTTTTCTGTAGCTGGTCTCCCTAAGATCAGCTATTGCTTTGTTTGATTGCTCTGAGAATGGCCAACACATGGCTGTTTTTCTGTGTGAATGCACCCTAAAAGGAACTTGTCATTAGGTTCATGTTGTCCAAACCACAGGTAGCATGAAATACCAGAAAGGTTTCTCTTGATAGAGAGCTGCAACGTTTCAGATAAAAATGAGCCAAGAATGATAAGAGCCTGCTGTATGTCCTCTCCTCACCCTGCTGGTGGTCTGGGCAGCATGGACCCTGATGACAGGTTCCTTCTAACTGCATTTGTGTACGCAAGCCCCAAAGAATGTGGGAAGCTTATGGACCTGGTAGAGAAAAAGGACTTTAGTAATCTAAGAGGAATATGGTCATAACCACAGATACAGTATCAACACAATGGAGGAAAGAAGTTGAAAGTTATAATATTTCTTATTAATTATATTTATACAAAAATATGGGGGATATGGCTGTAAGAGATAACAATCCTGGTTTAATAATGAAACGGCATGTCGAAAGATGGGAACGTTTAGTGGTTTAATTTGAATGAAAGGGACAAGGCTCGAACTTAGGCATCAAACTCAGCCAGTCAGAATCCTACTCTGCACTGACAAGGGGCAAGCACGCCGAAATAGCTGTTTACGAATAGATATTTTGCGTGGCTATATTCCCTTGTAAAATACCAAGGCTTGTTAAAAAGTCCGATTTTGACACCTAAGGAGCCACTTTCACAAGGTGGTGCTAGCGAGATGGTTCTCTTTCTCTGGGAGATACCTTACCTCTTTGCATATTGTTTTCCCATGGAGCATTGCCAATAAGTCTTCATACCATGGAGCACTTAGGCCTTCTGCACACGACCGTATTTTTCGTTTCCATTCAGTTTTTTTGCATTCTGTTTGCGGTCCGTATGCGGAACCATTTACTTCAATGGGTCCGCAAAAACAACGGAAGGTACTCCGTATGCATTCCATTTCCATATTTCCATTCCGTTCAAAGATAGAACATGTCCTATTATTGCCCGCAAATCACGTTCCGTGGCTTCATTTAAGTCAATGGTTCCACAAAAAAACCGGAATGCATACGAAATACATCCGTATGTCTTCCGTATCCGTTCCGTTTTTGCGGAACCATCTATTGAAAATTTTATGCCCAGCCCAATTTTTTTATGTACTTACTGTTTAAACATTATCGTATGCTTACATTTCCATTTGCGATCCGCAAAAAACATATCACAAACGGAAAAATGGAACGGCGGAACGGAAACGGAGACACTACGGAAACAAAAAAAAATAATCGAAAAACAGATACGTTTAAAACGCACCGTAAAAACTATACGGATGTGTGCAGTAGTATTCAAATCGCAAATTTTAATCGCGAATATCGCCATCGAGAATTCACGAAGATTTTGAATATAGTGCTATATATTCTTATTCTCGAATATTCTAGATATTTTTTCATCAGTAACCTCCTGTCACGGTCATATTGGTGTTTGACCATGACGCGGTTGCCGTGCAGCCTGGTTGCCAGGGGCAACGCGTAGTTTGTGGTTTGCACGTGCACTTCTGTCACAGTGGGGAGTGGGGAAAAACCCCCACCGTACAATGACTGGGGGATGAGGAAAGCAACTAGGCCTGAACACAAGGATAAGGGAGCAGGTCACCTCCTAATGCATCCCTATACCTAGCCCTAACTCCTCACCGTATGAGCGGACCTGGATGGTAGGACGGCTCATACCCTAGATACCTAAGGCCCTGAATCGCCCTGAGAATTCCTCACAAAGGACCTGAGGAGGGGCTCCCTGTTTTTCCAGGACACGGAAGAAAAGGAGTCTAAAAAGGCCTAGAATCAGGGAAAGGAAAAGACAATATGCAGCAAGAGAATCGGCGGGTAAGAAAACAAGACAACACACTTACCTGCCGCTGCCACCACGACACCCGTGAATACGTACCGGAGCCCTAACGCCAAACAGGACACCGTACCAGCAACTCACATAGGTATCCAGGTGGCACTGCATATGCAACACGCCAGACCTGCAGGGTATAGCGAAGTGAGGTCACGGTTATGGGCAATTGAGGGTTACTCACTGTATTGGAGAACCCTGGGCAGGCGCGTGGCAGTGAAGGAGAGGTAGACACGGTTCCTCTGGGGCACACTCTGTATGGAGGGACCAGGCCTGATGGTGGATGAGGTGCCCTGGATGTTACAGGTATTTTGAGTGCCTGGGGCAAAGTCCCTTTTGGATTCGTGACGCCAGTGCCTTTGACGGTGGCACACCGGTTGGTAGTTGGAATGATGGAGGTACACAGGTAGAATAGTGAACCAAACGTTACTTTACTGAACAGTCCAACTTTGTACAGCAGGTGGTAACACAGTCTTTCAAATCACAGTTCCACAAGTAGGCTTATTCACAAAATGGCAGGTATTAATTATGCAAGATACGCAGAGGGTAAATTCACAATGCACTCAGAAGCAGGTTGTACCTTTCCTCAGAAATAGTGTACACTGTTCTTTCTAGAACTCCTGTCTGGCTTTCTATCCCAAGGCCCGGATGCCTAAAGGGTGGCTTAAATCCTTGGTAATTATATCTTCCTCAGGTATTAGATTCTTGCTGCACTTTCTACTGCATCTGCCCATCAGGGTTACTTATCTTTCCCTGGGATGTCCTTTCTTGTTAGGTGGATGACTGTGGGTTTCTCCCAGGAGGTTCTGTCCTGCAACTGGGGTGTCTCTACTGAGCTAATCCTAGCCTCAGGAGCTTCAGGTGGACGAAGTGACTCCTCTAGTCCCCTGGAATGAACTAACTCTCCCCTGGCTGGGCCTTCCTATATGTATCTAGGGCTCTCTAGCTCCCTCTAACGTCCGGGAGGCTAAACTACACCCTTACAGGCCTGACACCCAGCTAATACAGGGAAAAACATGCACATGACATTCAATGCAATGAAACACATTAACCTGTGCAGTGCCCACCTTTACCTAGTGGGACACTACACATACAGGCTAGGAAGTCTGGAAACCATGCTGGAAGATATCACCAAACATACCAGACAAGGAACACCAGGCTAGACATTACAACACACCAAATCATAACCACCAAACATACAACACATGTAAGAGAAGACATCGCTGGAGACCTCGATGTCCCACTAGGAGGCCCTCACTCTGGGAGATGGAAACATGAAGACCAGGAGCATAACTCCAACACACACCATGGCTGGAGTAACACTGACTCCTGGCCTCTAACCATAGGTAAGGTGAAGCACCTAGTGACCATGCCCAACAAGGTGGTTAACCCCTCCAGCACCGAACAGAGGAGGAAACAACTGAAAGGGGAATTGCACACACCAGCATAAAAAGCTACACGTTGCCGCAGGCAACAACATGCAAGGCAACCATGTCATGGCACACACCACAAAGGCCATGACACTGCCCCCGCATGCTGAAACAGCAACACGTTGCCACAGGCAACAGCAAGTATGGCATAAGTGTCACAGTGCACACCAAAGGCCGTGACAACTTCCCCATTAAGATGTATCTCCCTGCTGTTTGGTCAGCAAGGGGTTAATCTTCTGGCTAGTGGGGAGTTTCCCTCACTCCTCATCGTGACACCTCCCTTCTTGCTTGTGGACCAATGAGAAGGCTGCAATGTCTTTGTCTGAGCTTAGCAACATCCCTAGCAACCAGTAGGAAAGTTGTCTCCCCCTTACTATATAAGAACCTCCCCAGCAGCCATTTTCTACAGTTTTATGGAGTTCTGAAAGAGAGCAGTGACATTGCTGTGCTCTGTGCTTTCCACTCATTACATTAGATAGTTAGTTAGCTTATATATACACTCACCTAAAGAATTATTAGGAACACCTGTTCTATTTCTCATTAATGCGATTATCTAGTCAACCAATCACATGGCAGTTTCTTCAATGCATGTAGGGTTGTGGTCCTGGTCAAGACAATCTCCTGAACTCCAAACTGAATGTCAGAATAGGAAAGAAAGGTGGGCTAGAACAGCAGAAGACCCCACCGGGTACCACTCATCTCCACTACAAATAGGAAAAAGAGGCTACAATTTGCACGAGCTCACCAAGATTGGACTGTTAAAGACTGGAAAAATGTTGCCTGGTCTGATGAGTCTCGATTTCTGTTGAGACATTCAAATGGTAGAGTCCGAATTTGGCGTAAACAGAATGAGAACATGTATCCATCATGCCTTGTTACCACTGTGCAGGCTGGTGGTCGTGGTGTAATGGTGTGGGGGATGTTTTCTGGGAACACTTTAGGCCCCTTAGTGCCAATTGGCCATCGTTTAAATGCCACGGGTTACCTTAGCATTGTTTCTGACCATGTCCATCCCTTCATGACCACCATGTACCCACCCTCTGATGGCTACTTCCAGCAGGATAATGCACCATGTCACAAAGCTCGAATCATTTCAAATTGGATTCTTGAACATGACAATGAGTTCACTGTACTAAAATAGCCCCCACAGTCACCAGATCTCAACCCAATAGAGCATCTTTGGGATGTGGTGGAATGGGAGCTTCGTGCCCTGGATGTGCATCCCTCAAACCTCCATCAACTGCAAGATGCTATCCTATCAATATGGCCCAACATTTCTAAAGAATGCTATCAATGCCACGTAGAATTAAGGCAGTTCTGAAGGCAAAAGAGGGTCCAACACCGTATTAGTATGGTGTTGCTAATAATTCTTTAGGTGAGTGTATAATATAGATAGTTACTGGGAGATAGTCAGTGTAGGTTAGATAGTGATATAGTGTAGCTGATAGGTTACAGTGCAGGGTGTTAGGTAGTGTGATAGGAATTATTGTTTCTCTGCTGTCCATACATACATGCTACAGACATAGTGCTGTGATGTCAAAACAATACTTAGTGCGAAAAAATATGTGCATCATTAATTGCCGATTTGCGCAATCGCAAATACAAACTGGATTCCAAAAAAGTTGGGACACTAAACAGATTATGAATAAAAACTGAATGCAATGATGTGGAGATGGCAAATGTCAATATTTTATTTGTAATAGAACGTAGATGACAGATCAAACGTTTAATCTGAGTAAATGTATCATTTTAAAGGAAAAATTCGTTGATTCAAATTTTCACGGTGTCAACAAATCCCAAAAAAGTTGGGACAAGTATCAATAAGAGGCTGGAAAAAGTAAATTTGAGCATAACGAAGAGCTGGAAGACCAATTAACACTAATTAGGTCAATTGGCAACATGATTGGGTATAAAAAGAGCTTCTCAGAGTGGCAGTGTCTCCCAGAAGCCAAGATGGGTAGAGGATCACCAATTCCCACAATGTTGCGCAGAAAGATAGTGGAGCAATATCAGAAAGGTGTTACCCAGCGAAAAATTGCAAAGACTTTGCATCTATCATCATCAACTGTGCATAACATCATCCGAAGATTCAGAGAATCTGGAACAATCTCTGTGCGTAAGGGTCAAGGCCGTAAAACCATACTGGATGCCCGTGATCTCCGGGCCCTTAAACGACACTGCACCACAAACAGGAATGCTACTGTACAGGAAATCACAGAATGGGCTCAGGAATACTTCCAGAAACCATTGTCAGTGAACACAATGCACAGTGTCATCCGCCGTTGCCAGCTGAAACTCTACAGTGCAAAGAAGAAGCCATTTCTAAGCAAGATCCACAAGCTCAGGCGTTTTCACTGGGCCAGGGATCATTTAAAATGGAGTGTGGCAAAATGGAAGACTGTTCTGTGGTCAGACGAGTCATGATTCGAAGTTCTATTTGGAAATCTGGGACGCCATGTCATCCGGACCAAAGAGGACAAGGACAACCCAAGTTGTTATCAACGCTCAGTTCAGAAGCCTGCATCTCTGATGGTATGGGGTTGCATGAGTGCGTGTGGCATGGGCAGCTTGCATGTCTGGAAAGCCACCATCAATGCAGAAAAATATATTCAGGTTCTAGAACAACATATGCTCCCATCCAGACGTCATCTCTTTCAGGGAAGACCCTGCATTTTTCAATAAGATAATGCCAGACCACATTCTGCATCAACCACAACATCATGGCTGCGTAGGAGAAGGATCCGGGTACTGAAATGGCCAGTCTGCAGTCCAGATCTTTCACCTATAGAGAACATTTGGCGCATCATAAAGAGGAAGGTGCAACAAAGAAGGCCCAAGACGATTGAACAGTTAGAGGCCTGTATTAGACAAGAATGGGAGAGCATTTCTATTTCTAAACTTGAGAAACTGGTCTCCTCGGTCCCCAGACGTCTGTTGAGTGTTGTAAGAAGAAGGGGAGATGCCACACAGTGGTGAAAATGGCCTTGTCCCAACTTTTTGGGGATTTGTTGACACCATGAAATTCTGATTCAACATATTTTTCCCTTAAAATGGTACATTTTTTCAGTTTTAACTTTTGTTCCGTGATTTATGTTCTATTCTGAATAAAATATTAGAAGTTGGCACCTCCACATCATTGCATTCAGTTTTTAGTCACGATTTGTATAGTGTCCCAACTTTTTGGAATCCAGTTTGTATATTGGAGCACTCTATTTGCATATAAAGCTATTGTAATGTTCTGCCATGCCAACCATTTTCTCCTGTCTCAGGAAACTACTAGCAGCTTGAAAAATGTAGTAACAGTGACCCAAGCCTGTATTGCGCGTGCATCATGCACATATTACATTGCCGATTTTCACAATCAAAGAAATAATTGTGAATTCTCGAAATTCGCGAATATATGAAGAATATTTGCCCAAATATTCTTGAAATATTGCAAATTTTAATATTGCCCCTGCTTCTTCTCACTAGTATGCAGGAGGCCTTACAGTGAATCTCCATAATCACAGATCATCACCATTAAGACTTAGCCCTTATTCTATATGTTAAAAGTATACCACAAAGTGCCTTCCGGATCGGACGAATATGGGCCACATCCACCACATCTGAACCGGAGACCGGAGCATCCCCTCTCTGTCCTATATCTGACAACCTTCTTTTGGGTCACGCAAGTACCATATATGACCTGGGCATCTTGTGTCACATCTGCTGGCAGTTATCCTGTATTAAATACATATGTTTTACATTGATGTGGGAGGGGATATTTATACTGATACCAATATGGGCCTCTTCTTGATCTGATACATTTCATCTATTTATCTGGTTCTGTCCTTCTTGGACATAGGATGTCTTTGGTGGCCCAATCCTCTATTTATCTCCATTGAAATTAAACATGAGGGTCATGTTTACTTATGTTACCAAAAGAAAACATGGGTGTCATATTATGGAGAAAATCACAATTATCAGCAGACTTCCCCCATTATAAATGTATGCTTAAAACCTACAATTCTGCCCTCAACAATGCCAAACAGAAGTACTTCGCCACCAATCTCCTCACTCTCAAATAACCTGAAACGACTCTTTTTAAAATTTTCATTCACTTTTAAGCCCTCCCTGACCTCTGCGCTGATTACATGGCCATTCACTTCAGAGACAAGATTGGTAACATCCATCAGAAATAATCTCCCAGTCCCCAACCAATTTCAATCCTCCTAACACCCACACTTCCACATGCTCTCTTTCCTCTTTTTATCCTATGCAGATGAAGAATATCCTATGCAGGCTTCTCTCTTCTTCTCAACTCACGACCTGCAGCAGTGATCATATCCCCTCACCTCCTCTTCAGTCCCTCTTCCCAGCTGTCATTACTCACCCTACTACAATATTTTACCTCTCTTCTGGTATCTTTCCATCCTCTGTCAAACATTATGTTATAACTGTGGCAGGCACAGCACTATGAAGTGCCTTTTGCGCTGTGGCATTAGAAGAATTTTGATATCTATGACTTTTTTGGCTAACCAGACTGTCTATTACTCTGTAATTCCTCTATCACCGTTCTATAGAAACAGTAGGTTGAAATAACTTCTTTATTAACTTAAACTTTTCTTCATATATAACACTGCTGCCTCCGCAGAAGATAGTCCATGTACATAACACATGTTGAAAAGATATCACAAAATGGTGGTATGCATAAGATGGTGGTTAAACTGTTCAATCTTGTCAGTCATCATAAAATGGTGGATATATTTCTCTCTTCGGTATCTGTACTCTCACTTTAAGTTATTTAAGCACTTTATGATCTCTCTGAGAGGTATATCTTAGGTTAACCAATAGTTCACTTGCTCTACTTGTTTTGCAGTTTGCCCTATACAATTGCTTATGATCTGGTATGAGCAGTTCGCATTTGTATGCAATTTGTTTGGATTGTATGATTGTATGGCTCAGTAGTTTGTTTGTATGGTGGAACTGTAAGTAAATCTACATATAACCAGTTCAGTATACAGTACTAATCACTATATTAACAGTTTTGGCCTCTCTGCTTCCATAAAACACAGCTCTTAGTGGAGTGTGTGTCTGTTCAGCTCCTCTCTCTGGTGAATAATGATTCCAGCAGCTCCTGCTATGGGGATTTACCACACAAGCTGTGTGTGAGGCTGGCTGTAATTGGTCAAAACTTCTGGGCTATGTGAGGCTGGCTAGGATTGGTCAAGAATCCTGCCCAGCAGCAACAGTTTAACTCTATGCTTTCTGTTGTTTCTGCTGTGTCATTGAGCTTACCTCACATCCATATAATTAATCTTAAAGGCATATTATCTTTTCTGCTTCTGTGAACAAAACATATATATAACAGTTATAGGACATCCAAACATGAAGTCACTGTAAATAACTCTGCTTTTGTCTTTAACACACAAACATAGGAACTGTATTAAGGTTATTGGCAGGTTTAGCTGTATAAACATATAAGCTATATTAGCAACCTTGGACAGGTCTTAGCTGGCCAGCTACAATAACCCCACTACTAAAAAAACATCTCTTGACCTGACCTGTGCTGCTAACTACCGACCAGTTTCTAACCTCCCCTTCATGTCTAAACTCCTGGAACATCTTGTTTACTCTCGCTTAATATTCGATGTTTATGCAAACTCTCTTCTTGACCCCTTACAATCTGCCCTTTGCCCTCTCCACTCTACAGAAACTGCCCTTACTAAAGTGTCTAACGATCTCCTGACGGAAAAAAGGAATGGCAACTATTCTTTACTGATTCTTCAGTATCTCTCTGCAGTGTTTGATTTTGTAGACCACAAACTCCTCTTCACCATGCTCCTCTCTATTGGCCTTAAGGAAACTGCTCTCTCCTGGTTCTCTTCCTATCTCTCTGGCCACTCCTTTAGTGTATTATTCGCTGGTTCTACTTCTTCTCCTCTTCCTCTTCGTGTTGGGGTTCCTCATGGTTCAGTCCTAGGTTCTCTACTCTTATTTCTCTACACAGCCCCCATCGGAAAGACTAGATTTGGCTTTCCGTACCATCTCTATTCTGATGACACGCAACTATACACTTTATCACCTGACATCACCCCTGCTTTTCTACAAAACACCAGTAATTGTCTGGCAGCTGTCTCTAACATTGTAACGGACCGTTCAGCACACAACTCCGTTCAGACAATATCCTCCTTTCAGATTGACAGGCAGTTACTGCAAGCACCAACTTCCCGAACTGCAAACTACACAAATCCTTCAACTCCCGAACAGGAAACACACGAACACTAGAAGCCGCTGAACAGGAAAAGCATACAATCAGCTTACACTCATGGCAATCAGCATACAATCCAATTCCCCCAATAACGAGATTACACTTCGTTTTGAGGTCAAGCAGAACTGACTGTACTGGCACATACAGCCTCTTTTATTCACAATCCACAGACATAGTACTGCCCACAGGGTTTTGAAATACAACCAATCAATCCGTACAATACACACAGACACTCCCACACAAAATCCTCCCCTCTGCCTGTGATATGATTACTGAAAACAATGGGTAATATAATTATCATAGGTAGAGAAATACAGTTTTATAAAACATATCACAGGAACCCCAAAACATGCAATATCCCCATATCCTTGGAACCAGGGGATCTGGGTGAACCACGTATCCAAAATTCACCCAGATCCGTTCAGTAGTATGGAAGATACAGTTTAATGCATATTCCGCAGAACATATACAGGCTATATCAAAAATAATCACTGTATAATGTGTCCCCTGTTGTATAGTTTAAAACTACTGCCCGATGTCTTTGTGCACCAAATACCGGCGAGATGGCACCGTGTAGAAAAGTCCAAACAATGTCTGTGAGTTAAAAATGGCCGCCATCCATTGTTCTCACCATGTGCTTCATCCATTGTTCTCACCATGTGCCTCAGATACATGAAATGGTGGCCATCCAGTAACTCCACAGTATGTCCCCAGATGGTTCTTAAAGGGCCATAATCCAGGGGCAGGAGGCGGGCAAACAGCCCCCTCCAAAACACTGTGGCGAAGTGGCTTTCGCCACAAACATCATGTCCTCTCTGCATCTAAAACTGAACTTCTTGTTTTTCCCCCATCTACTAACCTATCTAAACTTGATAGTTTAATTTCGGTCTGCGTTAACTCCTGGGCAGCATGCACACTGTCTTGTGGTCATGTTTGACTCGGATCTTTCATTTGTTCCCCATATACAATCACTTGCACGCTCTTGTGGTTTGCACCTCATGAATATCTCCAGAATCTGACCTTTTCTTATGGTGGAAATGGCCAAAACTTTTGTTGTTACATTGATTCATTCTTGTCTTGGCCTTCCTCTCACTAAATTCTACTCCCCCTTCATTCTGTCCTAAATGTTGCAGCCAGGATCATCTATCTGTCTTCCCGCTATACTGATGCTACTAGCCTGAGCCAGTCACTTCACTGGTTGCCCACCCACCACAGAATACAGTTCAAACTTCCCACCGTCACCCATAAAACTCTCCACAGTGCTGCACCTCCATACATCTCCTCCCTCATTTCCATCTACCACCCTACCCATGCTCTCCATTCTGCCAGTGATCAAAGATTAAAATCCTCCATAATTCGTACCTCTCACTCCCATCTTCAAGACTTTTCTTCAGCTGCACTTATTCTGGGGAAGAGCATTCCAGAGAGTATCAGTTCAATTCCCAACTTCCCTACCTTCAAACCTGCCTTAAAAACACACTTTTTCAGGCAAGCTTATCATGCTTCCTAAAATGACTCTTCCCCTAGTAACCTCCCTTCCCCCCAACTCTTCTGATCTGATCTCAGTCCTCTGAAAGTCCTGCACCCAAAGCACTAGCACACGCAGATCGTCCTATACAACTCCTTTCAGTACAAAGAGGGCTGGACCACTTCATATAACAATCAATTACACTACACTATACTTCATGTAACAATCAACTACCTTTTGTGTCACCCCCACATCCTCTTGCGAACTCTCACTCCTAGTGTTTCAGTTGTGTATTGGCCAGTGACTTTGTGATGTCTTTTGTTTTTTACATGAACCCTCTGAATTCTAAAGGGCTACGGAATAGGGTGGTGCTATACAGGACTGTCTTTAATGCGGGGCAAAAGGGGCAGATGCACCGGGCCCAGTTGCTCCTGGGGGACCCAAGTCAGCTCCCTCTTGAGCCCCGCTGGCCACTCATAAATTAGTCCTGGAAGACCAGGAAGCGGTGAAGGCTTTGTACTTGTAAGTCTTTAGCTGACACTCTAGGATTCTTCTTCACCTCATTGAGCAGTCTGTGCTGTGCTCTTACAGTCATCTTTACAGGACGGCCACTCCTAGGGAGAGTAGCAGAAGTGCTGAACTTTCTCCATTTATAGACAATTTGTCTTACCGTGGACTGATGAACAGCAAGGCTTTTGGAGATACTTTTATAACCCTTTCCAGCTTTCTTAATTGTAGGTCTTCTGAGAGCTCTTTTGTGCAAGGAATCATTCACATCAGGCAATGCTTCTTGTGAAAAGCAAACCCAGAACTGGTGTGTGTTTTTTATAGGGCAGGGCAGCTGTAACCAACACCTTCAATTTCATCTCATTGATTGGACTCCAGTTGGCTGACACCTCAATCCAATTAGCTTTTGGAGATGTCATTAGTCTAGGGGTTCACATACTTTTTCCACCTGCACTGTGAATGTTTACATGGTGTGTTCAATAAAAACATGATAACATTTAGGTCTTTGTGTGTTATTAGTTTAAGCAGACTGTGATTGTCTATTGTTGTGACTTAGATGAAGATCAGATCGCATTTTATGACCAATTTGTGCAGAAATCTATATCATTCCAAAGGGTTCACATACTTTTTCTTGCAACTGTATATATATTCCTTGTTTTATGTGAGTAAAGGTGCTGGATGGTTGGAGAAGGGGGGGATGGAGGGGTTGGTAGTACAGTGCTATCTGCACATTATTAAAAAAAAGTAATTTGCAAAATACTATATATTTGTGTCAGAAGTTGTGCTTTTTTAATTTTTAGAATAATTTTACAGCCATTTTATTTGATACTTTTGTGCTGATTCATTTTTTATTTTATTTTTTCTATGTTAAGAGACACTATAGTCACAGAACCACAACATCTAAACGTAGTAGTTCTGGTGTCTATAGCATGTCTCTGCAAGCTTTTCAATGTAAGCCTTTCAGAAAAAAGGTAGTATTTACGTTACTGCCAAGGAACACCTCTAGTGGCCACTCATCAGACGGCCACTAGAGGTGCTTCCTAGTCCAGTGTTGCACAACATGCAACACTGCCATTTACGCTAAACAATCCTCATAGAAATGCATTGATTCAAAGCATCTCTATGAAGCCACACATCCGCAATAGCCTCCCAATGCTTCCCTATGGGAAAGCAGTGGGTTGGCTTTGATATGCTCACACACTGCACATTCCTGTACATTGTATTGATGAGGTTATCTTTATTACACTCACAAACTGCACATTGTGTTGTGGTGGAGGGCGTGATTGCATGCTAGGGTGTGGGAATGCGGGATCCAGGGGGCCCAAATAAATTCTTGCCCAGGGTCCCATCAATATTAAAGACAGCCCTGGTGCTATATAAATAAAAATTATTATTATTATTTAAGGAGATTGAGTACCCTACATAAGCTGCGTCCAAGACATTGCACTCAGCCAGCCAGAATCCTACTTAATACTGACAAGGGACAAGCACTCCAAAACAGCAATCTACGGATGGATATTTGGCTTGGCTATATTCCCTTGTCAAATCCCAAGAGTTGATAAAAAGTGGGATTTTGAAAATAATACAATAGTAAACTAAGAGGGGCAGTTCACTTGCTTTAATAGTAATACACGTGCATTACCACTAATGGCTGGGCTGCACTTGGACTTCCTACTAGAAACAATGACAAGACCAAGTACAGCAATTAGCAGTAAAGTGCAGTCATTGCCTAATGCTGCTAATACAAGAATAATAGCACACATCCACCAGCACAAATGTTTAGTTTCAGATTAGAGCCACATGCTATTAAACCACATACCAGCTGTGTTTAAATAATTGCTTGTCATTAACAAATATCATGCACATAGTGCAAGATTTACTAGCCTGTACACAGGCTGTCTAAACCTGCACCATATTTATAACAGGGGCTCAGGCAGGATGATAAATGTGCAGCAGGGATATACATTTTTTTCTGACTCTGTCAACTTTTGGTAGGCATAGTCCTATTTTGAGACAGAATTTTATGCCAAAATTGTTTTGCAATTTTGGAACAAAATCACACATCTTAAGCCAGCCCTATTCCTGCCCCTTCCCAATGAGCCCGCCACCTTCTTGAACAACTCTGCAACAGTATAGAAACCCCAGTTTCAGCATACTGCGACAAAATTGCACCAATTTGCGCCAATGTTTAGGCAGATTCAAGGTGCGGGCACATTTGTAAATCTCGGCCATAAAGTGTAAAATATGTATGCCCAAGAGAATGCATTATCAGAAAATAAATGACCTACTATTTAAATCATGTCTTTATGTTATTAATTTTAGGAGATTTTGTTTCTCATTTTCCATGTTTTAGATTTTAAAACGTACTGAAATTTTGCGGACGTGTGAATGGGGCCTAAGGGTCCCTTATCACCGCCAGTTAGTTAGCTACTTGTTAGGTAGTTAGCACCCAGCCCACCACCCACAGTAACTGATTAGTCGCTGATTAGCGTCATCGCTGTCGCTAATCAGCACTAGTACTATATAGTATCTGTAAATGATCAAGACTGATCGCAATCAGATCTATATCAGTACATTAGGGTCACCTTAGGCTATACAAAAAAATGCAGTGTTCGCCCGATCAGGCCTTTTTTTACTTTTTGGAGTGCTGCCCATTTTTTTCTTTCTCTCTCTCTCTCTCTCTCTCTCTCTCTATATATATATATATATGTTACAGTACAGACCAAAAGTTTGGACACACCTTCTCATTCAAAGAGTTTTCTTTATTTCATGACTATGAAAATTGTAGATTCACACTGAAGGCATCAAAACTATGAATCAAAACATGTGGAATTATATACATAACAAAAAATATGTCATATTCTAGGTTCTTCAAAGTAGCCACCTTTTGCTTTGATTACTGCTTTGCACACTCTTGGCATTCTCTTGATGAGCTTCAAGAGGTAGTCACCTGAAATGGTCTTCCAACAGTCTTGATGGAGTTCCCAGAGATGCTTAGCACTTGTTGGCCCTTTTGCCTTCACTCTGCGGTCCAGCTCACCCCAAACCATCTCGATTGGGTTCAGGTCCGGTGACTGTGGAGGCCAGGTCATCTGACGCAGCACCCCATCACTCTCCTTCATGGTTAAATAGCCCTTGCACAGCCTGGAAGTGTGTTTGGGGTCATTGTCCTGTTGAAAAATAAATGATGGTCCAACTAAACGCAAACCGGATGGAATAGCATGCCGCTGCAAGATGCTGTGGTAGCCATGCTGGTTCAGTATGCCTTCAATTTTGAATAAATCTCCAACAGTGTCACCAGCAAAGCACCCCCACACCATCACACCTCCTCCTCCATGCTTCACGGTGGGAACCAGGCATGTAGAGTCCATCCGTTCACTTTTTATGCGTCGCACAAAGACACGGTGGTTGGAACCAAAGATCTCAAATTTGGACTCATCAGACCAAAGCACAGATTTCCACTGGTCTAATGTCCATTCCTTGTGTTCTTTAGCCCAAACAAGTCTCTTCTGCTTGTTGCCTGTCCTTAGCAGTGGTTTCCTAGCAGATATTCTACCATGAAGGCCTGATTCACACAGTCTCCTAAGTTGTTCTAGAGATGTGTCTGCTGCTAGAACTCTGTGTGGCATTGACCTGGTCTCTAATCTGAGCTGCTGTTAACCTGCGATTTCTGAGGCTGGTGACTCGGATGAACTTATCCTCCGCAGCAGAGGTGACTCTTGGTCTTCCTTTCCTGGGGCGGTCCGCATGTGAGCCAGTTTCTTTTTAGCGCTTGATGGTTTTTGTGACTGCACTTGGGGACACTTTCAAAGTTTTCCCAATTTTTCGGACTGACTGACCTTCATTTCTAAAAGTAATGATGGCCACTAGTTTTCCTTTACTTAGCTGCTTTTTTCTTGCCATAATACAAATTCTAACAGTCTATTCAGTAGGACTATCAGCTGTGTATCCACCTGACTTCTCCACAACACAACTGATGGCCCCAACCCCATTTATAAGGCAAGAAATCCCACTTATTAAACCTTACTTATTAGACCTGACTGTATATAAAATTCTGGAAATCACATTGTTTGATTTTTAAAGAATTTATTTGTCTTGCACTGCTGAACATAAGTATTTGAACACCTGAGAATCAGCAAGAATTCTGGCTCTCAAAGACCTGTTACTGTGCCTTTAAAAAGTCCACCTCTACTCCACTCATTAATCTAACTTAGTAGCACCTGTCTGAGCTCTTTAAAGACACCTGTCCACCCCACAGTCAGTCAGACACCAACTACTACCATGGGCAAGACTAAAGAGCTAGTCAAAAGACACCAGAGCCAAATTTGTGGACCTCCACAAGGCTGGAAAGGGCTACGGGGCAATTGCCAAGCAGCTTGGTGAAAATAGATCAACTGTTGGAACAATTGTTAGAAAATGGAAGAGGCCAAATTCAACTGTTAGTCTCCCTTTGGACTGGGGCTCCATGCAAGATCTAACCTTGTGGGGTATCACTGATTATAAGAGAGGTGAGGAATCAGCCCAGAACTACAAGGGGGAGTTGGTCAATGACATGAAGAGAGCTGGGACCACAGTTTCAAAGGTCACTGTCGGTAGAACACTGTGCCATCATGGTTTCAAATCATGCATTGCACAGAAGGTTCCCCTGCTCTCAAGTCATCACATGTCCAGGCCCGTCTCAGTTTGCCAATGACCATCTGGATGATCCAGAGAAGGTATGGGAGAAAATCATGTGGTCAGATGAGACCAAAGTTGAACTTTTTGTTCTAAACTTCACTCGTCGTGTTTGGAGGAAAAAGAAGGATGAGTTGCATCCTAAGAACACCATCCCTACTGTGAAGCATGGGGGTGGTAACATCATGATTTGGGGGTCCTTTTCTGCGAAGGGGACAGGAAAACTGCACAGTATTAAGGAGAGGATGAATGGGGCTATTTATTGTGAGTGTCACCGCCAGATCTCTGTGAAGCTTTGACAGACGTTCTTCAGTACCTCTTGCTTGAGGTTCTTTTGTTTTGGTTTCATTTTGTCATCTCGTTTCCCTCTCTCAGCTGTCATCTAGTTGCACTGATTGCATCCCATTATATCCCCTCCCATACTGCATCACTTTGCGGTTTATACAACTTCCTGGATTGTGCTCACTGCTAGATGCTGGAATTGCTGGTTCCTCAGATAAGTCTTTTCCTTTATTTGTGTTTTCCTGTTGGCTTGATTCTAGGTGACCCTGACTGTATTAAGTGCAGGGAGCCGGTGGTCATGTCCCCTCACTATTGTAGGGTTTTCAGGTGTCACACAGTCTAGGTACAAGGACATGCAACTTTCTATCATAAAGATCTTTGCATGGGTTGAGCAGTCAGGGAGAGCTCTAGGGCTTTTATAGGGCTCACCCATTTGTTTTTTAGTTTGGGATCAAGTCAGTCGGATCTATATTTGGGACTTCTAGTTTTCTGCAGCACCATCCGTGAGATTTTGAGCAACAACCTCCTTCCCTCAGTGAGAGCATTAAAGATGGGTCGTGGCTGGGTCTTCCAACATGACAATGACCTGAAGCACACAGCCAGGATTACCAAGGAGTGGCTCCGTAAGAAGCATATCAAGGTTCTGTAGTGGCCTAGCCAGTCTCCAGACCTAAATCCAATAGAACATCTTTCGAGGGAGCTGAAACTCTGGGTTGCTCAGTGACAGCCCCGAAACCTGACAGATCTAGAGGAGATCTGTGTGGAGGAGTGGGCCAAAATCCCTGTTGCAGTGTGTACAAACCTGGTCAAGAACTACAGGAAACGTTTGACCTCTGTAATTGCAAACAAAGTCTTCTGTACCAAATACTAACACAAATTTTTTTAGGTGTTCAAATACTTATGTTCAGCAGTGCAAGACAAATACATTCTTTAAAAATCATACAATGTGATTTCCTTAAGTTTTTTTTTTTTTTATTCTGGTGTAGGAATGCACCTACAATGTGAATTTTAGACCCCTCTATGATTTGTAAGTGGGAGAACTTGCAAAATCGCAGGGTGTTCAAATACTTCTGTTCCTCACTGTGTGTATGTGTATATATATATATATATATATATATATATATATTTATTTTTTTCCTTCCTGCTCTGCTATGTACATGTACAGCATTGTGATGGCGCAGGCTCAATTTTTGAGCCTGCGCCATCAGCTGTTGGTATAACACACTGCTTCAACTGTCAGGACTGGAGCTAGTTCCAATTACACGATTTTAACACTTACAATGCTCTATGTTTGAAAATTGCAAATATAATGATGTATATAATTCACATAACATTTTCAAGCATGTTAAAAAAAAGAAAAAATATCCACTAAATAATTTTTCTCAATTAGGGCCCATGCACACGAATGTATTTTATTTCTGCGTCCACTCATTATTTGGGCAAATAGAATGCTGACCCATTCATTTCAATGGGTCTGCAGAAAATGCGGACTGCACACTGTGTGCTCTCTGCATCCATATGTCTGATGTCTGTTCCATAGTCCCACACTGTTTTGTGGACAAGAATAGCCATTGTTACAATGGTTCCCCCCAAAAAAACACGAATGTCATCAGTATTTTTGGCGGATTCGCATTTTGCAGCCCGCAAAATACATACGGTTGTGTGTATGACCCTTTATTCTAATATTCTTTATCAATATCACTGCAACACCTCCACCCTCACTAATCAACTTTAACATTTGTAGTTTTGCTATGGGGCCCCATGATTTCTGTGTGCACCTCTGTTCTGCAGCTCAGAAAAAATATAATACGGTTTATTATGAATACAAAATAATAAGACAATAAACAACATCAAAATTCAAGGTGTATGCAGGCTAGATAGGTCATAAAGATAATACAGAAAAATAGCCAGGGTGTGTATATAGGGTTAAGTGTACCTTTCAAGTGGCATAAAATCAATACAATAGTATAATAACTAGACTGGATAATAGCAGTTATACCATATCCATTTCAAGTAGCCTTCAGGGGCGGACTGGCCATAGACCTTACAGGGAAATTTCCCAGTGGGCCGATGCTCAGGGCACTGCCTAAGGCCTCTTCATGGCTGCCAGCCGGGCACATAAAAGTCAGATGCCCTTAGCATTAGTTAATGTAGAAGCAACTCATGCACCTGGCCAGTGGCCGGCTGTGCCCTCATGAAATATACTGTATTGCTATCCGCAGTATACTGTATTCGATGATACAGCTTCATACTGTGGCGCGGGCAGCAGTATTTTGTGCTGCACTGTAGTATTTGAGTATGCTTGGGTGGTACTTTGTGCTGCATTACAGTATTGCAGGCCCCACCTTTCCTGCCTTCTTGTGTTCCCCTTTCTTCTATCAATTTGGACCCACCTACAACATGGGACCACTTTAAGTTTCCATTCCACCCATATATGTGCATATATCTTAACACGTCACCAATGGATATGGATAGGGTTGCAGGGAAATAACCGCATAAAATTAACAAAATAACCCTCAAATTGAGCCCCGATAACTGAAAATAACCACTAGAGGTTCTATAATGTCAGGCCTGACAGACATACATACCCTGTGGCATGATGGTAACCAACTAATATGGCAAATTCACTGCCTGAAAGAAATAGTAAAATAAAAAATAATAAAGATTTATTGAAACACAGATTATATAAAATGTCTGGGCTGTGACCTTAAATGTATTCCACGTTCAGGCAAAACAGGCATGGGGAGATAGCAGGGGCGTAGCAAAAGACTCAGCTTGGACCCCCCTTCCCTATGTGCTTTGTAGTCAGGGGCAGGGAAGAACATAGCCCTCCTGCTGCCTGTGGCAAAAATTGAAAGGCCCCCCCCCCTTCCAATGCCAAATTCTTGACATAACCCCTTTCCTTAAGCTAGGGGTAACTTGACCACCATGCACTTTCTATAATATTGGTCTCTTCTTATGTAGCAAAAGGGTCTTTGGGCCTCCTCAGGCTCCTGGGGCCGGTGGCTATCTCTGCACCCCATATAGCTATGCCCCTGGGAGATTGCAATATATTTCAACTGGGCTATGTCCTGCCAGTTGAGTTTGCTGTTTGCAAGTAGCCACTTAGCACCTTCCAGTGAAAAGATACATAAATGCTACATAACTACTGACAGAAATACTGCTCAAACACTACTAATCGCGTGGTGTGTAACAAATATTAATCATCCCTTTCAACCTTAAAGAGGACCTTTCACCTAATAAAAAAATTAAACTAAGACCATAGCGTTACTTACATGCCCCCATGATTTCTTGATCGTTAATTCTTTTTTCATTCTGTGCCCCCGTTTGTCCGCTATGCCCCCCGGAATACTTCCCGCCGTCTATGCTAATGAGCCAGCCTCAGATTGGATGCGCTCCGTGCCAGGGAGAAGATGGAAGGCACACCGGGGAGAACTTTTAAAGCCAGCCCATTTGAGGCTGGCTCATAAGCATAGACGGCGGGAAGTATTCCGGGGGGCAAAGCGGACAAACGGGGGCACAGAATAAGAAAAGAATTAACGATCAAGAAATCATGGGGGCATGTAAGTAACGCTATGGTCTTAGTTTACATTTTTTTTTTTAGGTGAAAGGTCCTCTTTAAACTAATGTCGCCTCATGCCCCAGAAGGTGGGACGAGCATTCACTGCTGCTACCAGCATATGTGCTCCATAAATTGGCCCAAGGTAGAAAAAGCACCGGTACAAGAGAGGAGATTGCAAAAGTGTAGTTCACCTCATTACAAGGGTAATGATACTCCTGCTTGCTTAGTCAGCGCCAAATGTCAATGACTTGGCTAGTGGCAGCGCCAATACAAGTGAGCTGTATTACAATAATCCGAAGCATTTCTTTCAAATAAGATGATACTCCCATTTGTCAATCAATGCAAATGCTATTCACTACCCTGGTTAGAAAGAATCACTTGTGTTCTGCATATTATATCTTCTAACTCTCATAACGCTTAATGAGTTTCATCAGGAGCTGAATAAGTAATAAATACTAGTTGTGCTCATAAGTTTACATACCCTTGCAGAATTTATGATTTCTTAGGGCTCTTTCACACTTGCGTTCTTGTCTTCCGGCATAGAGTTCCGTCGTCGGGGCTTTATGCCGGAAGAATCCTGATCAGTTTTATCCTAATGCATTCTGAATGGAGTGAAATCCGTTCAGGATGCATCAGGATGTCTTCAGTTCCGGAACGGAACGTTTTTTGGCCGGAGAAAATACCGCAGCATGCTGCGCTTTTTTCTCCGGCCAAAAATCCTGAAGACTTGCCGCAAGGCCGGATCCGGAATGAATGCCCATTGAAAGGCATTGATCCAGATCCGGCCTTAAGCTAAACGTCGTTTCGGCGCATTGCCGGATACGACGTTTAGCTTTTTCTCAATGGTTACCATGGCTGCCGGGACGCTAAAGTCCTGGCAGCCATGGTAAAGTGTAGTGGGGAGCGGGGGAGTAGTATACTTACCGTCCGTGCGGCTCCCGGGGCGCTTCAGAGTGACGTCAGGGCGCCCCAAGCGCATGGATGATGTGATCGCATGGCACGTCATCCATGCGCATGGGGCGCTCTGACGTCACTCTGGAGCGCCCCGGGAGCCGCACGGACTGTAAGTATACCGCTCCCCCGCTCCTACTATGGCAACCAGGACTTTAATAGCGTCCTGGGTGCCATAGTAACACTGAAAGCATTTTGAAGACGGATCTGTCTTCAAATGCTTTCAGTACACTTGCGTTTTTTCCGGATCTGGCATGTAATTCCGGCAAGTGGAGTACACGCCGGATCCGGACAACGCAAGTGTGAAAGAGGCCTTAACCATTGTTCAGAGAATATGAATGATAACACACAAACTTTTCTTTCACTCATAGTTAGTAGTCGGCTGAAGCCATTTAATGTTAAACAACTGTGTTTACTCTTTTTTAAATCATAATCACAACACAAACTACCCAAATGACCCTGATCAAAAGTTTACCCTGTTGATTCGGCCTAATAACATGCACACAACTTGACACAAAAAGGTTACAATGGCTATTAAAGGTAACCATCTTCACCTGTGATCTGTTTGCTTGTAATTAGTGGGTGTGTATAAAAGGTCAATGACTTTCTTGACTCCTGACAGACTCTTGCATCTTTCATCCAGTGCTGCACTGATGTTGTTTGAATTCTAAGTCATGGGTAAAGCAAAAGAATTCTCAAAGGATCTGCGGTAAAAGGTAGTTGAACTCTATAAAGCAGGAGAGGGATATAATAAAATATCAAAAGACTTGAGAATGCCAATCAGCAGTGTTTAAACTCTAATTAAGAAGTGAAAAAGTAGGGGTTCTGTTGAAACCAAACCAGGGTCAGGTAGACCAACTAAACTTTCAGCCACATCTGCCAGAAAAATTGTTCGGGATGCAAAGAAAACCCCACAAATAACTTCAGGTTAAATACAGGTCTATCTGAAAGAATGTGGTGTGGTTGTTTCAAGATGCACAATAAGGAGGCACTTGAAGAAAGACGTGCTGCATGGTCAAGTTGCCAGAAGAAAGTTATTACTATGCAAATGCCACAAAGTATTCCACTTACAATATGCCAAACAGCACAGAGACAAGCCTCAAACCTTCTGGAACAAAGTCATTTGGAGTGATGAGACTAAAATTGAACTGTTTGGACACAACCATAAATGCTAAATTTGGAGAGGAGTCAACAAGGTCTATGATGAAAGGTACACCATTCCTACTGTGAAACATGGTGGTGGATTGCTGATGTTTTGGAGATGTGTGAGCTACAAAGGCCCAGGAAATTTAGTCAGAATTGATGGCAATATGAATGCAGTAATGTATCAACAAATACTGGAGGAAAATTTGCACTGATCATCCCGTAAGCTGCCCATGGGACGTACTTGGAAATTCCAACATGACAATGATCCAAAACACAAGGCCAAGTCGACCTGTCATTGGCTACAGAAAAATAAAGTGAAGGTTCTGGAATGGCCATCTCAGTCTCCAGACCTCAATATCATTTCATGCAAGACAGCCCATCAGTTCATGCAAGACAGCCCAAGAATTTAGGGGAACTAGAGGCTTTTTGCCAGGAAGAATGGTCAGTTTTACCATCTGAGAAGATAAAGAGCCTCATCCACAACTACCACAAAAGACTTCTAACTGTCATTGATGTTAAAGGGGGCATTACATGGTATTAAAAACCGGGGTATGTAAACTTTTGATCAGGGTCATTTGGGTAGTTTGTGTTGTGATTATGATTTAAAAAAAATAAACACAGTTGTTTGACAATAAATGGCTTCAGCCAACCACTCACCATGAGTGAAAGAAAAGTTTTTCTGTTATCATTCATATTCTCTGAACAATGGTTAAGAAATCATAAATTCTGCAAGGGTATGTAAACTTATGAGCACATCTGTATGTTCATGTACACAGATGCCAACCACAAAATGCTCGTTCATCGGGTAAAATGATCTTTTGTATGGACCCCTCAATCATTGTTTCTGCGCTGCAGGTCAAGCTGTGTAAACGGCCATCTGCATCCCAGAAATAATAAATTTGTATGAGGATGAGCAACAGCAGTAGCAATCACTCATCCTTATACAGTGGAGGTGATAGCTGCTTGTAAATGCTGCCAGTAAACGATGATTTCGATGTCTGCACAAATGATCCTATTACCAAATGAATGAGCGTTTTACTTGTTCATCGGGTAATGGGTGGCACCTTCACACATATTATCACTAATGTTCCTACGAATGCTTGTTAGCGATTATCTGGCTGATTCTCAGCCAGTGTAAAGGGGCTAACCTCCAAACAGCTTGGAGGTTACAAGTAATGGCACACAGCTTGGTGGTTCCAGTTGTTGATGGACTTGACAGTTAAGGTCTCACAGAACTAACAGTATTTAGTTAATATTGGGCCATAGGGGGCTTGGCACTGTCTAATGGTCCCTTTACACAGGACAACGATCTAGAAGATTGTCGGGACAGGGGACTTGGCACTGTCTAATGGTCGCTTTACACAGGACAACGATCTAGAACATTGCTGGGAAGGAAGTGTTCCTTCCCGCCAATCTGCTGATCGCTAGCGGAGGAGACCAGTGCACTTAAATGAAGCGATCACCTCCATCTCCTCCAGAGTATGGAGAGGAGTGATCGCTAATGCCATCGCACTTCCCCAAACTCTCTAGTTGTTTCCTGGCAGCAGATCGTGTTTACAAAGCACCATCTGAAACGATGATCTTTTGTGTTCTGCAGAAAAGATACGATTACCCGATGAATAGGAGTTTTGTTAGTTCATAGGGTAATCGGCGGTACATTTACACCACCAGATCATCGCTAGCGAGCGTTACTAGTAATGCTGGTTAGCGATGATCTGTTCAATTGTCGGCCCGTGTAAAGCGTCCTTTAGTCTCTGGTCACACTTACAGGAAGGGGCCTTTTCCGATCACTGAGCACACTCCCCGGCAGAGCCAAGTAATACAGTAGTCCATTAAGCACTGTCTGTATACTGGCGTTTACCCTTGATGCATACCAGCTTGCAGTGTAAGCTGCAGTCTCTCCAAAATAATAGTATGTTAGAATCACATTTGGCATAACATAAATGCATAAGTGGTGGATAAACAGCTCAAGTTCACAGCAACAAGGGTTTGGTTCTTATTCCGTAAAGTGTAAGCAGGGCTGGTCAATAAGGCAGCTAGAGATGAGCGAATTTCTAAAAAGTTTGATTTGGCCGTTTCACCGAATTTTCCTAAGAAAATTCGGTTCGATCCGAATTTGTTCGTAGCGAATCGCTTTAAAAACGGCTATTTCCTGGCTGCAGAGAGCCTTTATAGTGGTGTAGAACACTGTGCCTTGAAGTAATACGCATAGGGAGTCTGCTGTGACAGTGAAACAATACTGTAAATCAGTATGAAATGCAGATTACAGGTGTCGCTCTTAGAAGCACTGCACACTTCACTTATTTGGGCAGTTACGGGGCCAAAACTAACCAAAAACCTTAAGTGTGTACTCAGCCTTACAGGTCAATTTTAACGCCAGGTATAAAGAACAGTGCAGAGGCCCAAGATCCTACTATAGCCTTCCCTGAAAGAGATGATGTCTGAATGGGAGCATATGTTGTTCTAGAACCTGAATATATTTTTCTGCATTGATGGTACCTTTCCAGACATGCAAGCTGCCCATGCCACACGCACTCATGCAACCCCATACCATCAGAGATGCAGGCTTCTGAACTGAGCGTTGATAACAACTTGGGTTGTCCTTGTCCTCTTTGGTCCGATGACACGGCGTCCCAGATTTCGAAAAAGAACTTCGAATCGTAACTCTTCTGACCACTGAATCAGTCTTCCATTTTGTCACACTCCATTTTAAATGATCCCTGGCCCAGTGAAAGCGCCTGAGCTTGTGGATCTTGCTTAGAAATGGCTTCTTCTTTGCACTGTAGAGTTTCAGCTGGCAATGGCGGATGGCACGGTGGATTGTGTTCACTGACAATGTTTTCTGGAAGTATTCCTGAGCCCATTCTGTGATTTCCTTTACAGTAGCATTCCTGTTTGTGGTGCAGTGTTGTTTAAGGGCCCGGAGATCACGGGCATCCAGTATGGTTTTACGGCCTTGACCCTTACGCACGGACATTGTTCCAGATTCTCTGAATCTTCGGATGATGTTATGCACAGTTGATGATGATAGATGCAAAGTCTTTGCAATTTTTCGCTGGGTAACACCTTTCTGATATTGCTCCACTATCTTTCTGCGCAACATTGTGGGAATTGGTGATCCTCTACCCATTTTGGCTTCTGAGAGACACTGCCAATCTGAGAAGCTCTTTTTATACCCAATCATGTTGCCAATTGACCTAATTAGTGTTAATTGGTCTTCCAGCTCTTCGTTATGCTCAAATTTACTTTTTCCCGCCTCTTATTCCTACTTGTCCCAACTTTTTGGGGATTTGTTGACACCGTGAAAATTTGAGTCAACGTATTTTTCCTTTAAAATGATACATTTACTCGGATTAAACGTTTGATCTGTCATCTACGTTCTATTACAAATAAAATATTGACATTTGCCATCTCCACATCATTGCATTCCGTTTTTATTTACAATTTGTTCAGTGTCCCAACTTTTTTGGAATCCGGTTTGTACACCAATTCATTGATTCCACATAGATTTCTATAGAACCTGTTCTATTAAAAGCTTATACAAGTAGACCCCCCCACCCCGACAGAGTGGAGAGGGTGTCAGCAGTAAGTTTGTGTTAACGTCACTGATTATTTTGCCCTTCCTCTGATCCATCAGAACAATAACCCCCAAAAAACGGATCCTGTCTGTGGAGCATCCGCCTTCACTCGGTCAGCATTTGGTCAGTAATCCATCAGTATTGCGAAAGCCCCCAAAAACTGGAGTGGATCCAAAACAAAGATGACACGTGAATGGAATATGGAAGGGTCAAATAAATGATGATGTCAGCCAGGCCGAAAGACAAAATAGTGGCCCAGTCATGAAGTGGGGAGGGTGGGAACAGAATAAGAAGTCCACAGAGTGGCCCTATGACATAGTGGTGAGGTGGAAGCAGCATGAGGAGACCACAGAGTGGCACAATGACAGTGTGGAGGTGGCAGCATCAGGAAGAGGCCACAGGGTGGCACAATGACAGTGTGGAGGTGGCAGCAGCATCAGGTGGCCACAGAGTGGCACAATGAAAGAGTGTGGAGGTGGCAGCAGCAGCATCAGGAGGAGGCCACAGGGTGGCACAATGACAGTGTGGAGGTGGCAGCAGCAGCATCAGGAGACCTGAGTGGTGAGGTGGCAACAGCATCAGGAGACCACAGAGTGACCCGTTGACAGAGTGCGGAGGTGTGTGGCAATACCAATACCAGCTGAAGATGGTGGGTGAAAGAAGGAGCACTTGGCATCAGATGTGTGGCATCAGGCGGTTGGCAGCATCAGAATAGTAGCTGAGGCAGGTAGCCAGAAGAAACCGGTCTCTTTTGTCAAAGTGTTGCACCATGGATGATCTAGTCTGATGCATCAGGCATTGGTGAGTGGAAATCCTGGCTGATCCACGCGTGATTAATCTTGACAAAGGTCAGTCTCTCCATATTTTGGGTGGATAGGCAAGTTCTTCTTGGGGTAACTATGGCCCACGCCACACAAAACACCCGCTCTGATGCCACACTACTGGCCAGGCAGGACAGCTTTTCCAGGGCAAACTCTGCCAGTTGCGGCCACAAATCCAGTTTGGCTGGCCATTAGTCCAGTGGATCTTCAATGTGGGGTGGCAGGGTACTGTCCAAGTATGCCACCACCTGCTGGTTCAGGTCCTGCTCCAGGTCTAGCTTCTGCTGCTGGTGAGTAGTTTCTTCACTAGGCGGGTGAAGAAAGCTGCTCATTAGTGACTCTAGACTCAAGTTGCTGCTGATGGAGCTGGAACTACTCCTACCCCTCCACCCTGCTACAGCAGCCATGGCAGAGGAACGTGAGCACAGAGGGCCCCCCCTCCCGGTCAGACCTGCGAGAGGATGGACGATGGTGCAGATAGGCAGCGGCCAACTGACTACATAGGATGTCTCTATAGTAGTTTGTCCTCCCTCTCAGCGGGTGTAAAAAAGGCCGCCATTTTGGACCGGTAGCGAGGGTCCAACAAGGTGGAGAGCCAGAAGCCGATTGGGTGCATGCATGGCATTGTGGGTGATCCCTCATTCACAGAGTTCCTTGCTCCATGTCCTAACACGTGCAGCAGCCATTTTATTTTATTTAAAAAAATTGAGATTCGTTACCACAAAGCGTGAGGAAATTCGGATTCGGTGGAAATCAAATTTTTCCTGAAATTCGGATCGAATTGCACTTCATCAACTTCGATTCGCTCATCTCTAGAGCGAGCTTATGTGGGACCACACCCTCACAATTCCACAGTGCAAACCCTGCTGAAGTATGATGCTCCAGAATAATTAAGAGGTAATAATTCTGGTGTAGATTTATGATCTGATGTAAATTTATGACCTAACGTGCTCCAGGAAACATGTTAAATGAGTCTGGCCACGGAGGTCCCATCCGCCCACTTTTTGTAAAAGTGGCAGGGGAGGGGGAAAATAATCTTTTGCATAAAACAGCACTTGCACCAAAAATGGTGATTTTTTTTTTTGCCAGAAAACTGGTGCACAAACTTGATATATTCCCCCATTGATCCTTTTATCAACAGATACCATTGTTTTTGTCTGGTTCCACCCATGTACTAGAAATCTTCTTTCTTTAGGGCAGAGAAGTGGCATACAAGGTTTAATACTGATAAATGTAAGTTTATGCACATGGGAAAGCAAAGTACAAGAATAGTACATGTTCGATTTTTTTTAAACGAGGCCATGGAACGAACATACGGATGTGGACAGCACACGGGCGTGCGGTCTGCATTTTTGCAGCACCATTGAAGTGAATGGGTCTACATCCAACCCGCAAAAAATGCAGATTGTATGCAGACCAAAAATACATTTGTGTGCATAAGCCCTAAGGATCCATTCACACGTCCGCAAAATGGGTCCGAATCTGTTCCGCAACTTGGAACAGGTGCGGACTCATTCATTTTCAATAGGGCCGGGATGTGCTGTCTGCATTCGCAATTGCGGATCTGCACTTTCGCATCCGTGCTTCAGTTTCCGCAAAAAAATGTAACATGTCCTATTTTTGTCCGCAATTGCGGACAAGATTAGGAATTTTATATTATAGTGCCGGCGATGTGTGGTCCGCAAATTGCGGAATGCACATTGCCGGTGTCCGTGTTTTGCGGATCCGCAAAACACTTACGGACGTGTGAATGGACCCTAACACTAATATGGAAAAGGACTTAGTTGTCAGTAAACTTAACTGAAGCAACCAGTGTCAGACAACTGCTGCCGAGGCCAGTAAGATTATGGGTTGCATCAAAAGGGACATAGATGCCCGTGATGAGAACACAATCCTACCACTTTACAAATCGCTAGTCAGACCACACATGGAGTACTGTGTACAGTTCTGTGCTCCTGTGAACAAGGCAGACATAGCAGAGCTGCAGAGGGTCCAGAGGAGGGCAACTAAAATAATAACTGGAATGGGTGGACTACAGTACCCTGAAAGATTATCAATACTAGGGTTATTCACTTTAGAAAAAAGATGACTGAGGGGAGATCTAATTACTATGTATAAATATATCAGGGGACAGTACAGAGATCTATCCCATCATCTATTTATCCCCAGGACTGTGACTGTGATGAGGGGACATCCTCTGCGTCTGGAGGAAAGAAGGTTTGTACACAAACATAGAAGAGGATTCTTTACGGTAAGAGCAGTGAGACTATGGAACTCTCTGCTGAGGAGGTGGTGATGGTGAGTACAATAAAGGAATTCAAGAGGGGCCTGGATGTATTTCTGGAGCGTAATAATATTACAGGCTATAGCTACTAGAGAGGGGACGTTGATCCAGGGAGTTATTCTGATTGCCTGATTGTAGCAGGGAAGGAATTTTTCCCCCTAAGGTGGGGAAAATTGGCTTCTACCTCACAGTTTTTTTTCCCTTCCTCTGGATAAACATTGCAGGTTAACAGGCTGAACTGGATGAACGTACTATGTTACTGTGTCAAAAGGCACGGAGGGATGTATTTGATGTTTACCGTACTAAAATAAAACAAAAATAAACTTTATTAATAAATCATCACTTAAAAATGTTCGAATCTGTTTTTTTCTCTTCTCATATAGAGACAGGCAGATTGTGGGAATATATGTATAGCGGGATAAAGCATATGTTGTCCGCTAATTCAAACTCTCCTCCCCACACACCTTAGAGAGAAGGTACAGCGATATACAGTACAGACCAAAAGTTTGGACACACCTTCTCATTCAAAGAGTTTTCTTTATTTTCATGACTATGAAAATTGTAGATTCACACTGAAGGCATCAAAACTATGAATTAACACATGTGGAATTATATACATAACAAAAAAGTGTGAAACAACTGAAAATATGTCATATTCTAGGTTCTTCAAAGTAGCCACCTTTTGCTTTGATTACTGCTTTGCACACTCTTGGCATTCTCTTGATGAGCTTCAAGAGGTAGTCACCTGAAATGGTCTTCCAACAGTCTTAAAGGAGTTCCCAGAGATGCTTAGCACTTGTTGGCCCTTTTGCCTTCACTCTGCGGTCCAGCTCACCCCAAACAATCTCGATTGGGTTCAGGTCCAGTGACTGTGGAGGCCAGGTCATCTGGCGCAGCACCCCATCACTCGCCTGCGCCGTAACGGTATTCAGTCGGCGCAGGCGCACTGAGAGGCGGCCGCTCGCTCGGCCGCTCTATCCTCAATGCGCCTGCGCCGATGACGTCATCGGTGCAGGCGCACTGAGGATGGAGCGGCCGAGCGAGCGTCCGCCTCTCAGTGCGCCTGCGCCGACTGAATACCGTTATGGCGCAGGCGCGAGATCTTGATAGCAGACAGGGCAAGCCAGAGGACGATCCCGTTCACTGGCCCTGTCAATCAACATGAGGAGGGGGCGTCTTTAGGATCGGAGGATGTGGCTGCTACCAGCAAGTAGCCGCCCTACTTGCTGGTAGCAAGGTAATTTGCATATTTTAAAAGCATGTTTTTAACACAATCTACTGAACCAAATTGATTAATTAGATTATGTATGCATAAATCGCAGTATAGGGATTAAAAGTAAACAAAAAAAAAACTGTTTAATGGGGTGACAGAAGCCCTATAAATTATATCAGTCTTGATGAGGATGTGATCCTAGCAAGCCTTGATGTGGAATCCTTATATTCATCAATACCACATTATAAGGGTATCTACACCGTACGATATTTTTTGAAGGAAAGGGGGACACATTGTGAAAAATAATGAATTTGTTCTCTCTCTCTCTTACGGTTCATTTTGGATCATAATATTTTTACATTCAATGGTAAAATCTTCTGCCAGCTCAGGGGGGTCGCAATGGGCAGTCCCTGTGCCCCTACATTTGCAAACCTATACCTGGGCTAGTGGGAGAAGGAAATTGTTTTTGGCGAAGGCTGTGATAGGTGGTCATCTTGTATACAACTTTGGCTACGATTTATAGAAGACATCCTGATTCTATGGAAAGGAAGTGAAGAGGATTTTGATGGACTTGTCAAACAGCTAAATGTGAATGATCTATTTTCACGTCAACAGTGCAAAAGTGGGAGATCACCTTTCTGGATCTGTACATTACAAAAGGAAGTGATGGGCACATCACAACCAGAATGTTCCGTAAGCCAACTACAACAAACAGCTTACTGGAATAGAATAGTTGGCATCCGCAGGCGCTGCGCAGAGGTATTCCCAAGGGACAGTACCTAAGGGCAAGAAGAAACTGGTCAGAGGCGATTGAGTAAAAAAAAAATTGCGGATGACCTAAGAAAGAGGTTCAGGTCCCGTGGTTACACCAATGAAACAAAAAAAGACCTACCATCATGCCCAGTGTTGTAACCGTGACACCCTACTTAGTTCAAAAGAGACAACAAAAGAGGACGAGGTTATGAGAATTATCGGGACCTTTGATACAGGGCATGAAGCGGTTAAAAACATACTTACCCGCCATGGCGGTATTCTACAAACAGATCCAGATATAGGTGACTTAGTGGGGATCCGTCCATCAATAACCTATTGTAGAGGTAGAAACCTCAAAAGATAGACTGGTTCACAATTACCTCACACCCACACAAACCTGGCTAACATCTAACCTGAAAGGTACATATAGATGCAGCGGCGGTACTGCATGCAACTCCATAAAGACAGGTAAAACCTTTACCAGCACAGTCACCTCGGAAATGTATGACATTCAGTCACTCATCACATGCAGGACCACGGCAGTCATCTATGTACGATCCTCACCTGTCTCGCACTCCGGTGTGACCAAAAAGGGTCCTCGTGGAGCTGCGGGACAGGTAAAACGTGTCTCCATTGATACACTAGCTCTGACCCCTTTGCGAACCGACGTGGGGATGCGCTCGCATGTGCGCCGGAGGGGAAGACCGCATGGCTTTCGGGGACAGCTTGGCCGGGCTAGTGGCAGTGCGCTGCGGCCGAGCTTGTCTCCGGTGCCTATTGTGTATTCCATTCCAGGGTCCTTGTCGACGCGCTCGCGCACTCTCGCAGAGCCTGTCGTGCATCCGTGTGTACATTTGAAAACGGGTTTGCAAGGGGATACGCGGTCGCGCGTACGGGCTTCTTATGCACTTCGCCGACCAGCGAAGGGAATAGCGCTTAGCCGCAAGTTCAAAGTAGATTAGGGGGCCGGCATTGGTCTAATTGACTAATGATCGACCAAAGCCTTGTACAAAGGTGTAAGGCAGAATCATAACCTATGGGGAGTGGACGCGTGGCGCCCTGGGATTTGTTAGCAGGCACATAAAAGGTGGCCTCCCAGGTTGGTCAGTGCCCACTGTTATCCTTCCTTATCCAGGTGCAGGTGAGTACTGCTAGCTACTGACTGAAGATTGCTGGTACTCCATCCGTTCCAGTGGGACCCAGGATCCGGGACTTTCTGTGACGCATCCGTTTACCTGGCAAGTTGCACAGAGACTTATGCGCAGATCGGGACTACCCCTGACTTTCCTTTGTTTTTTGTTTGCCTGATATTTGCCCAGTGAAGTTTACCTGGACTTTGTTTATTTTGTTAATAAACCCCTTTGGCTTCATCCTCACTGGTCTGTTTCGTTGGTGCCTTGCATTACAATCTACTTGATGACATGTGACTGCGGCCTACAATATGTCGGTAAAACAATACGCGAACTGTGACACAGGAAAGGTTATAACGGGGAGACGGTTGGCGTCTTCGTCTCCACAGCAACCAGGAGACGGGGAGAATCCGGCTGCACGCGCCTCCTAAGCGCGGCCGGATTTCTCCATCCCCTAGGCAACGAGCAGCAGGGGATCTAAGTGCCGAAGTGAATGAATCTGCGCTCAGCTGTGTGGCGTGCAAAATGCGAGTCATGTGACGCTGGCCACATCACCTGACTCACCTGTAGGGGCTATTTAAACAGGCAGCCTGCTGGCCAAAGGTTGCCTGTGATTGGTCTTTCTACCCTCACCTGCGTATTTGGATTTCCTATTGTGTTTTGACCTCAGCTAGTTTTTGACCTTGACCTTGCTACTTCCTTGGATTTGACGTTACCGCTTGGCTTCTGACTTCAGAGTGTTTTTGAGCTTGCTTTGCCTTCACCCTGTGTACTGCGTGACCTCCTGGCCTTGACCCTTGCTTCCTTTACTCCATTACATTTTTGCTCTCTTCAGTAGGCCCCTGCACGTACCCAGGCGAGGGACCGCCGCCAAGTTGCACGCCGTCAGTTAGGACAGGCCATGCCAGTAGGCAGAGATAGAGGTGTGGGTGGAAATCAGGGCTTACTCTTTCCTTCCATGTAGCAATAGGGGAACATCTAAATGATGTTCCGAATAACCAGGATACCCCAATTGTGTGGCATGTAGGTGAGATGCATGCTGGTAACACCAAAGCAATGCATTTCCAAGGTATTGAACATGTGCGCCAATCTCCAAGAGGCGGTAATTTGGACAGGAGAGTACTCCGAAGAACTGGAGTGGATCTTCCGTCTTTATACTGAGAGACCAAAGGGACTAAATGAAGTGAGTAGCTTTACCAGCTTCATTGAGTAGTCAAATACAAAACAGTGGATCTGGGGACACATGATAAGGTACTAGCGCCTTTTATTTGGCATGAAGATGCCTATATGCTCCAGTATGTGTCCCTGTAAATTTGACTCCTAGTCACTTCGGGACATATGATAATCTCTCATATGTGGCATGTAGTTGATTCATAGGAGAATCCTAGACCTCTAGCGCCTTTTATATGGCATACAGCTGCCTATGGGCTCTAGAATGTGTCCCTGTAAATTTGGTCACTTGGGGACATATGACAATAATCTCTCATATATGGCATGCAGTTGCTTATATGCTCCAGCAAGCGCCCCTGCAAATGTGACTCACAGACACTTGGGAACAGATGATAATTAGGGAGAGATAATAATAATTTCTCATTTTAGATCCCATGTTGGTTCTACGTTCCTTCCATAACAATATGTTATAATAATACCTTGTAAAAGATCCACAGCCTTTGGAATTAAACAATCAGGTGCAAACTGACAATGATCATGCGATGGAGCATAACACTGTATCGACATGATATGAGGATGCAATAACATGTTTATACATAGTATAATCCTCCTACACCTATATGACATTATGCAGTCCTTTGTCACTCAATTCTTTACATCTTCGCCCTTATATGATGATGTAGTTCTTTTTTGTACACCTCTCGATAATTTCGCCCTCCAGATGTAGATATAGTACCCCTTGTTACTATAGGTCCCCCCTCTTTCAGCTATAGGTCAGTGGGCGGAATGGAGCGTGAGCGTGGTTATGAGTTCAGACCACGCCCATGCCCTCCGATTGGTCCAGGTCGACAGCGCTTTTATTCCTCTCCACAACAGGGCGCATCCCTATTTAAAGAGCAGGATCCGGCAAGCCCGCACGGCTATCATAGTGCCGATGCGCTGCACGACACATGTGCAGCGTCTACCGTCGGTGCGAACATTAGATTGACTACCACCTCTCAGACCCTAAGCCCAGCTCCTGATGAAGTGTTTAAATAAAAGGACACAGAAATGCGTTGAGCGGGCTGAGAGAACTGCATATAGGTAGCCACATTGGTGGTGGTGAATTGGCATGCTGCGCCCCAACTTACTATGAATAGGAAGTCCTGCCAAACATAGGTCTTCCATTTAATACTGGTGTTCCTATACAGCGATCTTATATGGACGTTGAATGGAACATTGGTATATGATATGGGGTGTCAGTAGAGACCTGTGAGTAGAGACCTGTGAGTCTAATCATATATGATCAGCAGGTATATGGCCCTAACTTAAGGTGCTCTACCGCTGTACGGCTGTCTTGCTCTACCGCTGTAGGCTTAATATATATGTAATTGCAGTAGAGTGCAACAATGAATGACCAATATATACACAATTCTGTCGACACTCTATCTGTGAACTAGTGGGGATAACACTCATTTCCCGCTCGGCACCAAACTGTTGAAATAGAAGGAGGTACAGATACACATACTGTATATCGCTGTACCTTCTCTCTAAGGTGTGTGGGGAGGAGAGTTTGAATTAGCAGACAACATATGCTTTATCCCGCTATACATATATTCCCACAATCTGCCTGTCTCTATATGAGAAGAGAAAAAAAGAGAGATTCTCCAATTTTTAAGTGATGATTTATTAATAAAGTTAAAATTTGGTTTTATTTTAACCATTCCTCAGGCAGTGAGATTTACTATGTCAAAAGGCCAGCAGTTTTCTGTTCTAGGAAATATTACACACACAATGTACAGTTTACACCATCCCAAAATTTACAAACTATGGCCCTGATTTATCAAGAGCGGTGTATGAACGGCGTTATAATATCAGGTCTTGATAAGACCTGTGCTGCTGCAGGAGGCATGTCATTTATGATGGGGCATAAGCGTCGTCAGAAATGACTCCTCTGGCAGTTTGTGATCTGGAGCTGCCGTAGATTTCATTCATCATTAACAACAGTTTGTGGCATAAATAACAATGAATGTGCTGGGGCCGATGGCTTTGCCTACACTCAACCCTCACCTCACACCCACCCTTATCGGAAAAAAAGTCGCAATGGCATTTACAAAATCACAAAACAGGGGTTTTGGAACTTTTTTAACCCCCCTCCCCCAAAACAGGTAAAGAGGGAATAATACATTTCCCCCTGTACTTTCTGCATCTTCTGTCATGTCATATGGTTTTGGATTGTTTTCTTGGACTCCTCAAGGGATTGTAAACTTTCTTGCTATTATTTTCCACACAGGACTTATCAACAATAGGATCTAATAATAAGGGTATTTGCGAGTCAGTCTATTAGAAGTATTCCCTAGTGGCAAATAAATGGATCCAAAATTAGCAACGGGGTTGTGTTCTTCTTGACCTTATGGGACCATGACTGCGGCCTGCCAGGCCAGGCCAAACCGGAAACCTGAGCCATCTGGAATAGATTTTTGGTGGATACATACGCAGTTAGGAATAGAAATCATAATCAGAACCAAAAGCCCCCATGAGAAAACAGCAATGCAAACTTATCATGGTACACTGCCTGTTCAAAAAAAAAAGCCTTTAGCTTTGATTGCGGCACACATTCGCTGTGGCATTGTTTTGATAAGCTTCTGCAATGTCACAAGATTTATTTCCATCCAGTGCATCTTGCATTGCATTAATGATGGTAGAGTCTGACTGCTGCGCAAAGCCTTCTCCAGTACATCCCAAAGATTCACAATGGGGTTTAGGTCTGGACTCTGGCCAATCCATGTGTGAAAATGATGTCTCATGCTCCCTGAACCACTCTCTCACAATTTGAACTCGATGAATCCTGGCATTGTCATCTTGGAATATGCCCGTGCCATCAGGGAAGAAAAAATCCATTGATGGAATAACCTGGTAATTCAGTATGTTCAGGTAGTCAGCTGACCTCATTCTTGGAGAACATACTGTTGCTGAACCTAGATCTGACCAACTGCAGCAACCCCAGATCATAGCACTGCCCCCACAGGCTTGTACAGTAGGCACTAGGCATGATGGGTGCATCACTTCATCTGCCTCTCTTCTTACCCTGATGCGCCCATCACTCTGGAACAGGGTAAATCTGGACTCATCAGACCACATCACCTTCTTCCATTGCTCCAGAGTCCAATCTTTTTGCTCACTAGCAAATTAAAGCATTTTTTTCTGGTTTGCCTCACTGATTAGTGGTTTTCTTATGGCTGCACAGCTATTCAGTCCCAATCCCTTGAGTTCCCTTTGCATTATGCATGTGGAAATGCTCTTACTTTCACTATTAAACATAGCCCTGAGTTCTACTGTTGTTTTTCTTCGATTTAATTTCACCAAACGTTTAAGTGATCGCTGATCATGATCATTCAGGATTTTTCCCCCGCCATATTTCTTCCTTGAATACGATGGGTCCCCACTATCCTCCAGTTTTTAATAATGCGTTGGCCAGTTATTAACCCAATTTTTGTAATTTCTGCACTCTCCTTAGATGTTTTCTCTGCTTGATGCATGCCAATGATTTGACCTTTCTCAAACAGACTAACATATTTTCCACGACATGGTTGTTTAAGAAATGAGAAGCAACTCATTGCACCAGTTGGGGTTAAATAACTTGTTGCAGGCTGAAAGATAATCGCCCATGCAGTAATTATCCAATAGGAGGTTCATAACTATTTCCTTAGATAAATCCAGGTGGCGACTTTTTTTTTGGGACAGGCAGTGTATATTCACTGTACTATAATCATGCTTTATTATTTTACTATGCAAATGAATATTAGATTTTTATATTGTATATTATTCCTATACACAGCAGAATAGAAAATTGTTGTCTGTTAATTGGAGTGCCCAGGTATGGAGTGGCCCAAGAAAGTCAAGCTATGAAATGGTAAAATATTCCTTTTTAGGCTATGTTCACACCTTGTTTTTTCGTTATGTTTTTCTTATGTATTCTCTATTGAGTAAATTACAAAACTAATTTACTCAATAGAGGCCAAAAGAGTGTTCCCTTGCCCTCTTTTGGGCTGATAGGCGTTTCAGTTTTCTTAATTGCATTGGAAAGTGCAGCTGACAGTGCTTTTCTGTACCTGGATCCTAAAAACATGTATACCATGTGTTTTTATTACATTGTGGTCAATGGACGACGTATGCAATCATGTGGCTTACAATTGGCAACAGAACCTTACGCTGCCACACTCATAAGGCTGCTTTCAAACAGCCATATGTGGTCCATGAATTGTGGTCTCTGTGACGGCCGTGGCTTATGGGAGCAGAACTTACTGCATCATAGTGATCCATTATGCTGTGAGCTCCAGCCCAAACACTGATCTACTGTTCTGTACCCATTGCAGCATTTGAGTATAGGACATTAGACCCACGGTTGGGCTGAAACTCAGAGCATCATAAATCACTACAGTGCAGTGGGTTTAGCTCATGGGAGCCTCCCCAGTCCAGGAAATGTGAGTGAACGGTGGGGACAGGAGCCATTAGCTTATGTGCCCTACAGCAGTATTCAACTGTATCGCAGTCTTGGGAGTAGCAATGCAGTTGTATGTTTGGCAGCCACTAGGTAAAGGCCCTGGGCAAAACATCTGGGGCCCAAGCCCTGGATGTTTTGGTCTAGTAGGGCCCCTTGTTACATAGCATAGCTCCTAATGAGCAAGGAATATGCTGTTCTTTTCTCTGCAGTGCTCCATATTCAATGTGATATGCTGTGACGAACTGTAGAAATAGCCTTGTGAAATTATCCAAGTACTTTTGCATTGTTAAATCATATACTGGAAATACTGGCTAACAGGGCACAGACATTATATGGTCCAATTTGGAGGGGATATCTTGTGTTGCTGGATGTTGAGATTGGAAGCAGACTGTAGCAGTAGGATTGCCGGGGGGCAGGTATAATAATATCATTATGAGTCTCCTGAATCTACATTGTATTAAGAAGGGGTTATCCCATCATAATGATCACTGTTAAATCTGTTAATGATTTGACAGTGATAATTTTTGTAAATATACTTTATTAACAAATTCCCACCGATTAGGATAAAATTCATCCCCACTTACCTTATTGTTGTGACTTGGTCTCCCCTGGTTACGGCCACTGCTCTTCTCCAAAATCCCGATGGTCGCTTGCCCAGAAGACTCCTTCTTTTCTCCCGGCCGGGCCGCTCGCTGTCCTGAACGCGCACGCTGCCGCGCATGCGCGACGGTGACTTCTTCCGGGCCGCTCGCTGTCCTGAACGCACACGCTGCCACGCATGCGCGGCGGTGACTTCTTCCCGGCCAGAATAGTACAGAGCTGCGCACGCCGGCTCTGTACTATACTGGCCAGAAATAAGTCACCATCGCGCATGCGCGGCGGCGTGCGCGTTCAGTCCAGCGCGCGGACCGGCCGGGAGAATACTTCAATCAAGATGAAGCCCGCCCCCAGCCAGAATCCAGGAAGTGAACACGCGGTGGCAGCAGGTAAGTATAAAAACGCAAAGTGGGATAACCCCTTTAATCGTGTTACTTTACAGTGTAAATCACAGTAACGAAATATTATGACCCAAAGATGCCAGATATTAATTAGCGTTAAGCCCGCAGGGTGTGCATTACAGGCCTTCTCATTAACCCATTTATCAGTCTTCGTAAGAACCATAACTGCTGTTGGGGAATGCATCTTTACACAGCTCTCTTTGCCTATGTGCCGAGAAGAATGGTGCTCACTAGTGAGACAAAATATTCTATCTGTGACTATCAGCTGTTAGTGGCTCTCTTCCCAGAATAGAGCTCGTTCCATGGACTCCGTGCGCATCTAGTTACACTGAGTTAGAATGTCACGTGCCAGACAGAGTGGAAAAAGCACCCTGGGTTCATTTCACGGTAACCTAAAATAAGTCGTTTGGAAACTAATGGGCCAGGAAGATCAAAATCCTTTTATCAAGCACATATGTAAACCTTAATCTGAGGTCCCAAAGGGCAGAGCTGTAAATACATTCTAATTATAAAGTTATTCTAATTTTTTATTTAATAGTTTCTTACGGATGGCTGCCACTTTTACTATTGTTATAGCAAGGCCTCATGCACATGACCATATGTATTTTGCGGTCCATAAAAAACGAAAAATGTTCCGCTCTAGAGGGGGTGTCATGAAAACGCATGGAAAAACGGCAAGCGCTCCAGCATGCTGAGTTTTTGAAAAGAAGCCAAGAGAGAAAAAAAGTGCCACCAAATAAACAAAAACAGCAGTAGCAAGAAAAACATGCTTGTTTATCCTGCATTTCATATTTCCCATAGACCTTCAGCTAACATCTGGAGATGGTGATTTTCCAACATAGAATGTAGCAAAAAATGCAGGTGCAAAAACTGCCACGAAAACCACTAAAGTGCAGAAAAACACCACTAAAAGCCTATGTATAAAAGCAGCCTCATGGTAGTTGCTCAGCTTTTCAAAAGTCAGATATAAAGGCTGTGGAATCGAGGATTTGGAGTTTGAGTCAATTTTGGTGGAGCTGGAAAAAAGTGCAAAATGCTTCAAAATACAACTATTAAATATTATTAAGATTGTATAATTAACCACTTCGGCCCCGCTAGGTGAAACCCCCTTCATGACCAGGCCACTTTTTACACTTCGGCACTACACTCCTTTCACCGTTTATCGCTCGGTCATGCAACTTACCACCCAAATGAATTTTACCTCCTTTTCTTCTCACTAATGGAGCTTTCATTTGGTGGTATTTCATTGCTGCTGACATTTTTACTTTTTTTGTTATTAATCAAAATATAACGATTTTTTTGCAAAAAAATGACATTTTTCACTTTCAGCTGTGAAATTTTGCAAAAAAAACGACATCCATATATAAATTTTTCGCTAAATTTATAGTTCTACATGTCTTTGATAAAAAAAAAAATGTTTGGGCAAAAAAAAAATGGTTTGGGTAAAAGTTATAGCATTTACAAACTATGGTACAAAAATGTGAATTTCCGCTTTTTGAAACGGCTCTGATTTTCTGAGCACCTGTCATGTTTCCTGAGGTTCTACAATGCCCAAACAGTATAACTACCCCACAAATGACCCCATTTCGGAAAGTAGACACCCTAAGGTATTCGCTGATGGGCATAGTGAGTTCATAGAACTTTTTATTTTTTGTCACAAGTTAGCGGAAAATGATGATGATTTTTTATTTTATTTTTTTCTTACAAAGTCTCATATTCCACTAACTTGCGACAAAAAATAAAAAATTCTAGGAACTCACCATGCCCCTCACAGAATACCTTGGGGTGTCTTCTTTCCAAAATGGGGTCACTTGTGGCGTAGTTATACTGCCCTGGCAATTTAGGGGTACAAATGTGTGAGTAGTACCTTGCAACCAAAATGTGTAAAAAATGACCGGTGAAATCCGAAAGGTGCACTTTGGAATATGCGCCCCTTTGCCCACCTTGGCAGCAAAAAAGTGTGACACATCTGGTATCGCCGTACTCAGGAGAAGTTGGGGAATGTGTTTTGGGGTGTCATTTTACATATACCCATGCTGGGTGAGAGAAATATCTTGGCAAAAGACAACTTTTCCCATTTTTTTATACAAAGTTGGCATTTGACCAAGATATTTTTCTCACCCAGCATGGGTATATGTAAAATGACACCCCAAAACACATTCCCCAATTTCTCCTGAGTACGGCGATACCAGATGTGTCACACTTTTTTGCTGCCAAGGTGGGCAAAGGGGCACATATTCCAAAGTGCACCTTTCGGATTTTGCAGGGCATTTTTTACACATTTTGATTGCAAGGTACTTCTCACACATTTGGGCCCCTAAATTGCCAGGGCAGTATAACTACGCCACAAGTGACCCCATTTTGGAAAGAAGACACCCTAAGGTATTCCGTGAGGGGCATGGCGAGTTCCTAGAATTATTTATTTTTTGTCACAAGTTAGCGGAAAATGATGATTTTTTTTTTTTCTCTTTTTTCCTTACAAAGTCTCATATTCCACTAACTTGCGACAAAAAATAAAAAATTCTAGGAACTCGCCATGCCCCTCACGGAATACCTTGGGGTGTCTTCTTTCCAAAATGGGGTCACTTGTGGCGTAGTTATACTGCCCTGGCAATTTAGGGGCCCAAATGTGTGAGAAGTACTTTGCAATCAAAATCTGTAAAAAATGACCGGTGAAATACGAAAGGTGCACTTTGGAATATGCGCCCCTTTGCCCACCTTGGCATCAAAAAAGTGTGACACATCTGGTATCGCCGTACTCAGGAGAAGTTGGGGAATGTGTTTTGGGGTGTCATTTTACATATACCCATGCTGGGTGAGAGAAATATCTTGGCAAACGACAACTTTTCCCATTTTTTTATACAAAGTTGGCATTTGACCAAGATATTTTTCTCACCCAGCATGGGTATATGTAAAATGACACCCCAAAACACATTCCCCAACTTCTCCTGAGTACGGCGATACCAGATGTGTCACACTTTTTTGCTGCCAAGGTGGGCAAAGGGGCACATATTCCAAAGTGCACCTTTCGGATTTTGCAGGGCATTTTTTACACATTTTGATTGCAAGGTACTTCTCACACATTTGGGCCCCTAAATTGCCAGGGCAGTATAACTACGCCACAAGTGACCCCATTTTGGAAAGAAGACACCCTAAGGTATTCCGTGTGGGGCACTGCGAGTTCCTAGAATTTTTTTTTTTTTGTCACAAGTTAGCGGAAAATGATGATGTTTTTTTTTTTTTTTTTTTTTCTTACAAAGTCTCATATTCCACTAACTTGCGACAAAAAATAAAAAATTCTAGGAACTCACCATGCCCCTCACAGAACACCTTGGGGTGTCTTCTTTCCAAAATGGGGTCACTTGTGGGGTAGTTATACTGCCCTGGCAATTTAGGGGCCCATATGTGTGAGAAGTACTTTGCAATCAAAATGTGTAAAAAATGGCCTGTGAAATCCGAAAGGTGCACTTTGGAATATGTGCCCCTTTGCCCACCTTGGCAGCAAAAAAGTGTGACACATCTGGTATCGCCGTACTCAGGAGAAGTTGGGGAATGTGTTTTGGGGTGTCATTTTACATATACCCATGCTGGGTGAGAGAAATATCTTGGCAAACGACAACTTTTCCCATTTTTTTATACAAAGTTGGCATTTGACCAAGATATTTTTCTCACCCAGCATGGGTATATGTAAAATGACACCCCAAAACACATTCCCCAACTTCTTCTGAGTACGGCGATACCAGATGTGTCACACTTTTTTGCAGCCTAGATGCGCAAAGGGGCCCAAATTCCTTTTAGGAGGGCATTTTTAGACATTTGGATCCCAGACTTCTTCTCACGCTTTAGGGCCCCTAAAAAGCCAGGGCAGTATAAATACCCCACATGTGACCCCACTTTGGAAAGAAGACACCCCAAGGTATCCAATGAGGGGCCTGGCAAGTTCATAGAATTTTTTTTTTTTTCGCATAAGTTAGCGGAAATTGATTTTTTTTTTGTTTTTTCTCACAAAGTCTCACTTTCCGCTAACTTAGGACAAAAATTTCAATCTTTCATGGACTCAATATGCCCCTCAGCAAATACCTTGGGGTGTCTTCTTTCCAAAATGGGGTCAGTTGTGGGGTGTTTGTACTGCCCTGGCATTTGAGGGTCTCCGCAATCATTACATGTATGGCCAGCATTAGGAGTTTCTGCTATTCTTATATTGAGCATACAGGTAATGAGATTTTTTTTTCCGTTCAGCCTCTGGGCTGAAAGAAAAAAATGAACGGCACAGATTTCTTCATTCGCATCGATCAATGTGGATGAAAAAAATCTCTGCCAAAAAAAAAAAATGGAGGGGAAAGGCATCTGCCAGGACATAGGAGCTCCGCCCTACATCCATACCCACTTAGCTCGTATGCCCTGGCAAACCAGATTTCTCCATTCGCATCAATCGATGTGGATGAATAAATCATTGCCGGGATTTTTATTTTTTATATATATATATATATATATATATATACAAAATGCTTGCCAAAGCATAGGAACGCCGCCTCCTCCTCAGCTCGTATGCCTTGGCAAACGTATCTGTCACTGCAGAGGAGAAAATCCCGTCTTGCAGCGCCGCATACACCGACTTGCGTGTAATCTGACAGCAGCGCAATGCTTCTGTCAGAATGCACATCGGTGCTGCAGCTAGTAGATCGGTTGGTCCACCTGGAAGGTAAAAAGACAAAAAAAAAAAAAAAAAGAAAAAACCAGGCCACAACGCAATACTTTTATTAACTTTGGAACAGAACATGTAACTTTAACTTTTGGAACTAAACATTAACCTGTTTGCTTACCTGTTTGCTTACCTGTTTTTTTTGTTTTTTTTTGTTTTTTTTTGTTTTTTTACCTTTATAGAACAAACCTCTCCTTCCCCATGGGTCAATGTGCAAAGCGCAAATCGCCCAAAGATGTGGCGAAGTGCGTTATGCACTTTGTCCCATGTGAAAGGAGACGTTTGCAGCAGCTGTGAGTGAATGGGCCCTAATAGCCCTGTGTGCCTATCCTGGTGAGATGTGATCCCTATGCTAGGTGTACCTGTGTGTGGTACTTTCGGAAACACTCCCCTAAGCATAGGGCAGGGTGGTCGGGACAGTCAGGACAGAAATAGCGGGTGTCACGCCTTATTCCACTCCTGCTACAGACACGACATTTTTTTCGGGGTGGCGGTCGGTTTGAGGTACCAGCAACGACACTGGGGAAGTGTCGCTCGTGTAGACGGCTAACTACACTGGTGGATGGGGCCACGGAACCTCCTGGATACAGGAGGTTCGCGATGATCTCTTCCTGAAATTTGAGGAAGGATCCAGTTCTCCCAGCCTTACTGTAGAGAACAAAACTATTGTACAGAGCCAATTGAATTAAATATACAGACACCTTCCTATACCAGCGTCTGGTGCGTCGGGAAACTAAATACGGAGCCAACATCTGGTCATTGAAGTCGACCCCTCCCATGTGGAGGTTATAGTCGTGGACTGAGAGGGGCTTTTCAATGACACGGGTTGCTCGCTCAATTTGTATTGTCGTGTCTGCGTGAATGGAGGAGAGCATGTAAACGTCACGCTTGTCTCTCCATTTCACCGCGAGCAGTTCTTCGTTACACAGTGCGGCCCTCTGCCCCCTTGCAAGACGGGTGCTAACGAGCCGTTGGGGGAAGCCTGCGCGACTAGTTCGCGCGGTACCACAGGCGCCAATCCGTTCTAGAAACAAATGCCTAAAGAGGGCCACACTTGTGTAGAAATTGTCCACATAAAGATGGTACCCCTTGCCGAATAAGGGTGACACCAAGTCCCAAACTGTCTTCCCACTGCTCCCCAGGTAGTCAGGGCAACCGACCGGCTCCAGGGTCTGATCTTTTCCCTCATAGACCCGAAATTTGTGGGTATAGCCTGTGGCCCTTTCACAGAGCTTATACAATTTGACCCCATACCGGGCGCGCTTGCTTGGGATGTATTGTTTGAAGCCAAGGCGCCAGGTAAAATGTATTAGGGACTCGTCTATGCAGATGTTTTGCTCAGGGGTATACAAATCTGCAAATTTCTGGTTGAAATGGTCTATGAGGGGCCGAATTTTGTGGAGCCGGTCAAAAGCAGGGTGGCCCCTGGGACGGGAGGCGGTGTTGTCGCTAAAGTGCAGGAAACGCAGGATGACCTCAAATCGTGTCCTGGACATAGCAGCAGAGAACATGGGCATGTGATGAATCGGGTTCGTGGACCAATATGACCTCAATTCATGCTTTTTTGTCAGGCCCATGTTGAGGAGGAGGCCCAGAAAAGTTTTAAATTCGGAAACTTGGACTGGTTTCCACCGGAAAGGCTGGGCATAAAAGCTTTCCGGGTTAGCGGTGATAAATTGTGTGGCATACCTGTTTGTCTCTGCCACGACTAAGTCTAAAAGCTCCGCAGTCAAGAACAGCTCAAAAAATCCCAGGGCCGAATCGATCTGAGCTGTCTCAACCCGAACTCCAGACTGGGCGGTGAAAGGGAAAACTACGGGTGCGGCTGAAGTTGGGGACTGCCAATCAGGGTTTGCCAGCACCTCTGGGATTCTAGGGGCTCTACGGGCACGTCTTTGCGGTGGCTGCGACGGGGTCGCTACTTCACCAGGTTGTACGGCAGTGCTGGTACTAGGTCCAGGAAGGGCTGGGCTGCTGGTGTATGCCTCACCAGGTAATCCGACAGCACCAGCCCCACTCTGCTGCTCTTGAAGCGGATCCTGCGCAACCTGCGGTCTAGCGACACGGGGCCGGGTACGCCTGCTGCTATCAGGGACCTCAGCCTCCTCGTCCGAACTTTGGGTCAGAGAGCCACTGCTTTCTACAGGTTCGTATTCTGACCCGCTGGATTCATCAGATGAGGGTTCCCACTCCTCATCCGACTGGGTCAGAAGCCTGTAGGCCTCTTCAGAGGAATACCCCCTGTTTGACATGTGGGCAACTAAATTTAGGGGTATTCCCTGAGACTACCCAAGAAAAAAAAAGCAAGCCTGTCTTACAAATGGGAGGCTAGCGAAGTACCGGAGGCTGCTGCGGTTGATAAAAAATATCAAAACTGATTTTTTTATCGCCGCAGTGCGTGTAAAGTGAATGTGCAGTGATCAAAAAAAAATAATTTTTTTGTCACTGCGGTGGGGCGGGTGTGGGCGAACGCACGTGTGGGCGACCGATCAGGCCTGATCGGGCAAACACTGCGTTTTGGGTGGAGGGCGAACTAAAGTGACACTAGTACTATTATAGATCTGACCGTGATCAGTTTTGATCACTTTCAGATACTATAAAAGTACAAATGCTGATTAGCGATACGCTAATCAGCGAATAACGGACTGCGGTGCGGTGGGCTGGGCGCTAACTGATCGCTAACTACCTAACCAAGGGACCTAAACTATACCTAAAACCTAACGGTCAATAACAGTGAAAAAAAAAAAGTGACAGTTTGCACTGATCACTTTTTTCCTTTCACTAGTGATTGACAGGGGGGGATAAAAGGGGTGATCAAAGGGTTAATTGGGGTGATCTGGGGGCTAAATGTGGTGTGGTGGGTACTCACAGTAATGATGTGCTCCTCTGCTCCTCTGCTGGAACCAACCGACCAAAAGAAGGAGCAGAGGAGCACAGCAGCCATATAACCCCATCATATTTACTAATATGTGGGGTTATATGGCTGCTGATTGGTTTTTTTAAAAATCAGCAGCCTGCCAGCCAATGATCGTGGCCGGCAGGCTGCTGACGAAATAGTCTTCTGCGAAAAGGCTGTGACGTAATCTCGCGTCTCGCGAGAGGACGCGCCGATGCGTCCAGGAGGAACTAAACAACCACCTCCCGGACGCATCGGTGCGTACAGCGGTCGGGAGGTGGTTAAAGGGGTTTTCCAGGACTAAAGGTTCTTTTAGGGTTGTCAGCTGCGTTCTCCACACACCGACCACGGCTCTCCTGATCTGACTGCATCATAGTGTTTTATGACACAGACATTTCCTATCCGATTGCTGGTCTACTGTACTGGACTCACGTGGTGATGTGAGCACAGTACATTAGACCCGTGATTGAGTAGGAACTGACTGTATTATAAAGCACTATGATGCAGTCAGTTCTGGTCGGGGAAGCCACAGTCAGCCTGGAGAGGCGGCCGACGCCCAGACCTTGTTTCTCAGACTGAGCAATTATCAAGAACAAACAAGACGTTTCCAATATTTGCCTGATCGCCAGCGTAGGTGAGGGCTGCATTTACATGCAGCAATCAACTCAGCTGTACGTAGGCAAGCAATTGCTGGAGCGACCACTTGTCCCCATAGAAAATCATAGTTCTTGGGCAGCAGATTGCTGTTCAGACAGCATGAGCTGTCTTATGCAAACATGCATCCCCAATAACTGGCCAGGTTGTTGGTCTGTGTAAAAGGACCTTTACGGCCTTTACGGTCCTCTTTAGCTCATCCTTAGGACAGTTCATCAGTCTTTCAGATCAGCAGAGCTTGACTTCCAGCACCCTGGACGATCAGTTGATTTTTCTAGTTGCGTTTCCAGAACCAACCACTAGAATTAAACAGCACCGTACACTATATATTGGCTGAGCTTGGTTCCTGCAGCACTGCTTTCACTTGAATGGGAGTAGTGCTGCAGTATCCAGGCTCAGCCAGTACATAGTGAACAAAACTGTTTAATTCTGGTGGCTGGTTCTGGCAACACAACCCGTGTGATGTGAGTCAGAACACACTGATCTGATATTGATGACTTATTCTAAGGATAGGTCATCAATAAGTAAGTCCCGGAAAACCCCTTTACAGGGAGTGCAGAATTATTAGACAAATGAGTATTTTGACCACATCATCCTCTTTATGCATGTTGTCTTACTCCAAGCTGTATAGGCTCGAAAGCCTACTACCAATTAAGCATATTAGGTGATGTGCATCTCTGTAATGAGAAGGGGTGTGGTCTAATGACATCAACACCCTATTTCAGGTGTGCATAATTATTAGGCAACTTCCTTTCCTTTGGCAAAATGGGTCAAAAGAAGGACTTGACAGGCTCAGAAAAGTCAAAAATAGTGAGATATCTTGCAGAGGGATGCAGCACTCTTAAAATTGCAAAGCTTCTGAAGCGTGATCATCGAACAATCAAGCGTTTCATTCAAAATAGTCAACAGGGTCGCAAGAAGCGTGTGGAAAAACCAAGGCGCAAAATAACTGCCCATGAACTAAGAAAAGTCAAGCGTGCAGCTGCCAAGATGCCACTTGCCACCAGTTTGGCCATATTTCAGAGCTGCAACATCACTGGAGTGCCCAAAAGCACAAGGTGTGCAATACTCAAAGACATGGCCAAGGTAAGAAAGGCTGAAAGACGACCACCACTGAACAAGACACACAAGCTGAAACGTCAAGACTGGGCCAAGAAATATCTCAAGACTGATTTTTCTAAGGTTTTATGGACTGATGAAATGAGAGTGAGTCTTGATGGGCCAGATGGATGGGCCCGTGGCTGGATTGGTAAAGGGCAGAGAGCTCCAGTCCGACTCAGACGCCAGCAAGGTGGAGGTGGAGTACTGGTTTGGGCTGGTATCATCAAAGATGAGCTTGTGGGGCCTTTTCGGGTTGAGGATGGAGTCAAGCTCAACTCCCAGTCCTACTGCCAGTTTCTGGAAGACACCTTCTTCAAGCAGTGGTACAGGAAGAAGTCTGCATCCTTCAAGAAAAACATGATTTTCATGCAGGACAATGCTCCATCACACGCGTCCAAGTACTCCACAGCGTGGCTGGCAAGAAAGGGTATAAAAGAAGAAAATCTAATGACATGGCCTCCTTGTTCACCTGATCTGAACCCCATTGAGAACCTGTGGTCCATCATCAAATGTGCGATTTAAAAGGAGGGAAAACAGTACACCTCTCTGAACAGTGTCTGGGAGGCTGTGGTTGCTGCTGCACGCAATGTTGATGGTGAACAGATCAAAACACTGACAGAATCCATGGATGGCAGGCTTTTGAGTGTCCTTGCAAAGAAAGGTGGCTATATTGGTCACTGATTTGTTTTTGTTTTGTTTTTGAATGTCAGAAATGTATATTTGTGAATGTTGAGATGTTATATTGGGTTCACTGGTAAAAATAAATAATTGAAATGGGTATATATTTGTTTTTTGTTAAGTTGCCTAATAATTATGCACAGTAATAGTCACCTGCACACACAGATATCCCCCTAAAATTGCTAAAACTAAAAACAAACTAAAAACTACTTCCAAAAATATTCAGCTTTGATATTAATGAGTTTTTTGGGTTCATTGAGAACATGGTTGTTGTTCAATAATAAAATTAATCCTCAAAAATACAACTTGCCTAATAATTCTGCACTCCCTGTAATTTATGAAATATATATTTTGTTGCATATTTGATTCCAAAGAAAATTTAAAAAGTTTCAAAATGTCAAAATTTGTATCATATAAATATACAGTACCCCCCCCCCCCCCCGACTCTTTTCATGTTTTGGTGCCTCACAACCTGGAATTGACATTTTAAGCATTTGCATCATTTAATTTACAAAACATGCCCACAACTTTGAAGATGTTTTTTTTTTTGTGAGGCAAACAACAAATAGGACAAAATAACAGAAAAAGTTAATGTGCATAACTATTCACCCCCCCTAAAGTCAATACTTTGTAGAGCCACCTTTTGTGGCAATCACAGCTCCAAGTCGCTTTGGATAAGTCTATATGAGCTTGCCACATCTTACCACTGGAATTTTTGCCCATTCCTCCTTGCAGAACTGCTCCAGCTCCTTCCAGTTGGATGGTTTTCTCTTGTGAACATCAATCTTTAAGTCTGACTACAGATTTTCTATTGGATTGAGATGTTTCCCCTTAAACCACTCAAGTGTTGCTTTAGCAGTGTGTTTGGGGTCATTGTCCTCCTGGAAGGTGAACCTCCGTCCTAGCCTCAAATCACGCACAGAGTGGGACAGGTTTTGCTCAAGAATATCCCTGTATTTAGCACCATCTATCTTTGCCTCAACTCTGACCAGTTTCCCAGTCCTGGCTGCTGAAAAACATTCCCACAGCATGATGCTGCCACCACCATGTTTCACTGTGGGGATGGTGTTCTTTGGGTGATGTGATGTGTTGGGTTTGCGCCAGACATAGCGTTTTCTTTGATGGCCAAAAAGTTTGATTTATCTCATCAGACCAGAGAACCTTCCTCCATACATTTTGGGAGTCTCCCACATGCCTTTTTGCAAACTCACAACGTGCCTTATTGTTTTTAGCTGAAAGTAATGGCTTTATTCTGGCCACTCTGCCATAAAGCCCAACTCTATGGAGCGTACAGCTTATTGTCGTCCTATGTACAGATACTCCAGTCTCTGCTTGGAACGCTGCAACTCCTCCAGGGTTACCTTAGGTCTCTGTGCTGCCTCTCAGATTAATGCCCTCCTTGCCCGGTCCGTGAGTTTTGGTGGGCAGCCGTCTCTTGGCAGGTTTGCTGTTGTGCCATGTTCTTTCCATTTGGTTATGATAGATTATATGGTGCTTCTGGGGATTATCAAACATTTGGATATTTTTTTATAACCTAATCCTGACTTTGACTTCTCAAAAACATTGTCCCTTACTTGTTTGGAGAATTCCTTGATCTTTATGGCAGTGTTTGCTTAGTGATGCCTCTTGCTTAGGTGTTGCAGCCTTTGGGGCATTTCAAAAAAGGTGTGTATATGTAATGACAGATCATGTGACACTTAGATTGCACATAGGTGGACATCATTTCACAAATTATGTGACTTTTAAAGGTAATTGGTTGCACCAGAGCTTTTTATGGGCTTCAATACATACGCACATGCTAATTTTCTGTTTTCTATTCCTAAACAATAGTTTTATTTATGCATTTTTCTCATTTCACTTCACCAACTTAATCTATTGTGTTCTGATCCATCACATACAATTCAGATTAACAAAACATTGAACGTAAGGCTGTAATGTAACAAAATATGAAAAAAGTCAATGGGGGTGAATACTTTTGCAAGGCACTGTATAACCATATAAATATATGTAATGTTCTATCAATCTAAGGTCCTGATTTATCAAAAATAACTCCAGGGCTGTGGCGCTGCGGTCAGTTTTCAGTGGTTAGAGCCATAGAGTCGGATTTGGCTTACTGATTCCACAGACATCAAGCGAATACTGTATAAATGTAAACACCCTGGCAGAAGAGAAGTTGAGGATTCATATTTATTTATACACATTTGGAAGCTTCCCCCTTTCAACAAAACACACAACCCTATAGAAGTTCAAAATAGCCTTGCATCAAGTTCAGCAACTTATATTCTTTAGTTGAAACGATGCGCATACCACCAAAACAACCCCATTTCAGATGAATGGAACCTGAGACAGCATTGGACTGGCCCACCAGAATACCAGAGGATCCTCTGGCGGGCACACCCTCTTATACCATAATGGGCCCCAAAGGTCCAGAAAAAAACATTTGGAGCTTTCTTTGCCACTGGAGTTTATTTCTTGGAATCAAAACCTATAAGACTTCATTGGTGATATAGGGTTTGGGCCCCGAGAATGATTTTCTGTGGTGGGCCCAAGGGACCACAGTACAACACTGACCTGATGGACTATAGAGAAATTACTTTGATAAGTCACAGTAGTATTGCACAATCTGTACCAACTTGTGTGGCACTAGAGTCAAATTCCAAGTTGAATTGTTCTTTAAAGCTCACAGCGGAGACATGTAATTATGTTCCTGCATGTTTCATATAAATCATCAGGTTCTATTAATGTTTTTTTAAAATAACATAAATAAGGTAAGTAAATCAAATATTTCAATGCCTGTCATACAATAAAGGTTTCTGCTCTTTAGTTAACAATAGCAGCATGATACATGGACGTAAGTGCTTTTTATACTGGACAGCGTGACAAATGAGGACGCAAGCAATTACAAGAGTACTTCTCTGAACCTGGTGAATAATCCAAATACATCATAAACACATAAGTGGTGCTTCAGTTACAAGAAAGACAAACTCAAGTACACTCCAGTGCTTAGCAATCGCATACTGATATACACAAGAAGGGATGTTGTGTGGTCTCCTAACACCTGAACAAGGTCGATGCATGCTTCTATATGTCGCTGCAATTGAAAGGGTTGTTCCATTTGAAACCATGTTTTTGTTGTATGTAAAATTACTATTATTACTCATATTATAGGATAAGTCTACCTTCACTCAGCAGGTAAAACGTGTTCTTTGTCAGAAAACACCCTTAAAGTATGGAATGTTTAAAGACCTTTAAAGAGGATCTTTTTGGCCGCTGAGTGGAAAACGTGGCTTCTCACTCAAGAACGGAAAAAGTAATCAGGTGGACCCTCTAAGACTAGTTTCACACTGGCGTTAAGCTTTTCCAGGGGAATAGCCTACTGGACTACCGTTTGCACTCGTGTGCTGCCGGAAACCCGCCCAGTACCATTCACCCATTCACCCGTGCAGCAATATTTGTCCGGCCACCTCACGGCATATTTACCGTGTTGCGGCTGGATCTCCACCGCTCCCCGTTATAGTGAATGGAGCCAGGCGGACTTAGGGCAGCACACTTGTGCATATGGTAGTACTGATCCGGCTGGGGAACAGCCTGCCGGAAAGCTTAACGCCAGTGTGAAACTGGCCTAAAGCAAGTTGAATGATGGCTTTACTGTTCACAGAACAAGTGACAAGCTTGTTGGTTACCGTATTCTAACAAGAGAAATCAATCTCACGTGGGGTAACGGGCATATTGTTACAACAGTCTTTCCATAAGGCCTCATGCACATGACCGTATGACCACATTGAAAAAAAGGAGTCTGCAATTTAGACGGGATGCACAACAAAGATACGCTTGTGTGCATGAGGCCTGACGACACAGACTTAGTCAATGGCAATACGTTGGGCACATACACAGTGGTCAGAATGTATCATGGGGGTAATACTTGAAGTCAGTTTTGCTTAAGGCCTCTTTCACACTTGCGTTGTCCGGATCCGGCATGTACTCCACTTGCCGGAATTACACGCCAGATCCGGAAAAACGCAAGTGTACTGAAAGCATTTGAAGACGGATCCGTCTTCAAAATGCTTTCAGTGTTACTATGGCACCCAGGACGCTATTAAAGTCCTGGTTGCCATAGTAGGAGCGGGGAGCGGGGGAGCGGCATACTTACCATCCGTGCGGCTCCCGGGGCGCTCCAGAATGACGTCAGAGCGCCCATGCGCATGGATAACGTGCCATGCGATCACGTGATCCATGCGCTTGGGGCGCCCTGACGTCACTCTGGAGCGCCCCGGGAGCCGCACGGATGGTAAGTATGCTGCTCCCCCGCACCCCACTACACTTTACCATGGCTGCCAGGACTTTAGCGTCCCGGCAGCCATGGTAACCACTCTAAAAAAGCTAAACGTCGGATCCGGCAATGCGCCGAAACGACGTTTAGCTTAAGGCCGGATCCGGATCAATGCCTTTCAATGGGCATTCATTCCGGATCCGGCCTTGCGGCAAGTCTTCAGTTTTTTTGGCCGGAGCAAAAAGCGCAGCATGCTGCGGTATTTTCTCCGGCCAAAAAACTTTCCGTTCCGGAACTGAAGACATCCTGATGCATCCTGAACGGATTTCACTCCTATTCAGAATGCATTAGCATAATCCTGATCAGGATTCTTCCGGCATAGAGCCCCGACGATGGAACTCTATGCCGGAAGACAATAACGCAGGTGTGAAAGAGCCCTAAGTCTGGATTGATGTACTTTGAGCCAAATTTATCAAATGTTGCACGTTGTTTGTTACATTTTGTGCATCTGTAAACGTAACCATTTTGATTAGAAATGCTACTCCAGTTGTTTTACACCATCCCCCCAATGGAGTGAAATTGCACTTTTTTTCAACTTTTTACAAGTCACTGTGATAACTCTAGAGTAAAATGCATTAACATAACTAACCACTTCCCCAACCCACTTTTTAAACTGGAGTGAAACAGTTTCAAACCCCTATTTGCAACTTTTGGATGCCAGAATTCCGGAGAACGGACTTGATAAATTCTCCCTAGTGCCTTTAATAGTCAACGGGCTTACTTTTTCCAGCAGTCGATGCATCCAGCTTCCCTGGGTGAAGGTACTCTATCTCCTCTGCTTAACGGCAATCAAGATGGATTTTGCTGCTTGACAGACCCAAGCAACTCTCTCCTTGTGGTGGATTAACACCTAATCTGCACAGGCATCTCAACAGGCCACTGGTTCCCCCTCCTCATGACACACTCCATGCATTTAGATTGATACTCGACTCTCTACTCTACCTGACTTATTCTTGGCAACCTGGCTGGTCCTGTGCACCTGACCTGGTTTCTCTGCAGGTCCACTGACTCTTATGAGTTAGGGGGCTGGTAAGAGCAAGTCACCTAAACCTGTCCCAAACAACCCTTCTTTGCTTCATGTGTTACTGCTGCTCAAACCCTCTGTGTTCCCTGAGGTGGTGCACCAATGGCGGAAAACCACTAATCTCCACTTGCTAGCTAGCTACAAGGTAGGTTTCGCTGGCTGTCTCTCCTCCAGCTGTAGAGTTTGACAGCATGCTGTAAAAAACTTCCTGCATGCTACTGACCACAATGTCCTACTGGGCACCTCCATTTGTGCCTTCAACAAACCATAGTACACAATGTGCGGACACCCCAGGTGACCCATACCTTCAGCATGTTTTAATAGGTATATAACCATGTCAGGCCTGAGGGAGATTGCTAGGCTCCACGACTACCATGACTACTATCAGTACCCTGTGATTACGCTCACCGAGGGTCACTAGGTACAGAAGGAGCTCCTTTTGACTGGTAAACCATTTATATGCACAGTCGCTATTTCCAATGGCATCAAATGGGTTAAAGAGCTGGAATCAGAGGTAAATGTGATCCCGGATGTTGCAGGGGGTACATGATTGTATACTACAGCCAGCACCCGCTGCAGATGGTGTAGGCACAACTCCTGTTTGCAAGCCATCCAATAGGTATTACTGCATACCCACTTGCGGTAAGGCAACTGCTAAAATGGACCTAAAGTTATGTCTAAAGTAGAACGGGTTAACAAGGATTCCCTTCACAGAACGTAATAACAATTCCTGGGATATGCCACCACTTTCTGATTGGAGGGGATCCTACTGCTGGAACCTCAACCCAGCCAGAGTTTACCTTTGCATCTGTGCCCCCAGCCACCTGCGATGTAGGAAACTCTATTCAAGTGAATGCGGCTGTGCTGGAGTTGGGTGGACTGATGTACAGGGAAAAACTGTGATGGCACTGCAGCACTAAACTGGAGCTGCGGCCCCTTCATTCTCAGGATCAGAGGGCATTTCAGCAGATGGACCCCCACCAGTCAGAAAACAATGGCATATCCTTCAGATATTTTTATACCAAACTTTGTGGCTGCCTGCCTCTTTGTGCTGTAGATAGGGTCCCCAGCCCCGTTATCATAACAATCATAAATCACCGCAGAAGGTTTCTTTTCATTGGTTTAATTTTCAATGGATTGCGGCAAAAGTTGTGCAAATGTTTTCGGCCGTGTCTGGCCTTCGTTAGGCACTGTGCCGCTGCAAGTAAAAGGAGATGCTGGAAGAGTGCAGTGATGGGGGCCTATGGCTGCCGAGACGTGCATGAATACGGATACATTCACATTTTTCCAGTTTCACCTGTATACTCACTTTCTGTGTTGGGAAAACCTATTTAAGACTGACGTACAGGAGATGTCATAAATTTCACGACAGACCTTGTGTTTTCACAAAAACTAAAGGTGTGGATTACCATATGGCTAACTTACTACATCTCTTTGTGTAATTTTTGTGGATTTTTGACCTTGCATAATCCTATTAGGCAGAAAAACCTTACCTTACCGGTACATAGCCAGCTTTACTATGCTTTTAAGGGGAAATTTTCATCTAGCTGCCTGATGGTTTCACTGTAAAACAGAAAGCAAATAGTCTGCAGATAAATAGAAAATGAAGGGAGTGGAACAAAAACTGTTCAAAATGTTTAATTAAGACCAAATGAAAAAATTATTTTTAGCCCAAAATGAGCAAGATGCAAAATGATTAAAAACATGCATCCGAAAGTGTTCAAAGGCCTTTAACCCCTTAAGGACCCAGGGCATACCGGTACGTCCTAAGTTTAAATTTACATTGCGGCGCGGCGGGGGTTAATAGGAACAGGATGCCCGCAGAAATCATTCAGCGGGCATCCTGTCACAAAGCCGGGGGGTGGTCCCGTGACGACCCCCCCCCCCCCCCCGTATCGGCGATTGCCACAAACCGCAGGTCAATTCAGACCTGCGGTTTGCTGGCTTTTACCTTATCCGGCAGGCGGCGGCAGGCGGCGGCAGCTGCTGGTGCCATCGGGTCCCCATGTGGCTGTGGGGGGGACCCGATGGCATGGAAGGCATGAAAAACTGTGCTAAATAAACTATTTTTTTCGTCACCTTACATCACAAAAAGTACAACAGCAGGCGATCAAAAAGGCGTTTGCCCACCAAAATAGTACCAATCTAACCGTCTTTTCATCCCGCAAAAAATGAGCCCCTACATGAGACAATCGCCCAAAAAATAAAAAAAACTATGGCTCAGAATATGGAGACACTAAAACATAATTTTTTTTGTTTTAAAAAAGCTGTTATTGTGTAAAACTTACCAAAGATGTATGCTTTTTTTTATTTATGTAAGTTTTACACAATAACAGCTTTTTTAAAACAAAAAAAATTAAGTTTTTGTGTCTCCATATTCTGAGCCATAGTTTTTTTATTTTTTGGGCGATTGTCTCATGTAGGGGCTCATTTTTTGTGGGATGAGGTGACGGTTAGATTGGTACTATTTTGGTGGGCAAACGCCTTTTTGATCGCTTGCTGTTGTACTTTTTGTGATGTAAGGTGACAAAAAACAGTTTATTTAGCACAGTTTTAATTTTTTATTTTTTACAATGTTCATCTGAGAGGTTAGGTCATGTGATATTTTTATAGAGACGGTCAATACGAACGCGGCGATACCAAAGATGTATGCTTTTTTTTATTTATGTATCGCCGCGTTCGTATTGACCGTCTCTATAAAAATATCACATGACCTAACCTCTCAGATGAACATTGTAAAAAATAAAAAATTAAAACTGTGCTAAATAAACTGTTTTTTGTCACCTTACATCACAAAAAGTGTAATAGCAAGCGACCAAAAAGTCATATGCACCCCAAAATAGTGCCAATCAAACCATTATCTCATCCTGCAGAAAATGAGACCCTACCTAAGATAATCGCCCAAAAACTGTAAAAACTATGGCTCTCAGAATATGGAGACACTAAAACATGATTTTTTTTGTTTCAAAAATGATATTATTGTGTAAAACTTACATAAATAAATAAAAATGATACATATTAGGTATCGTCGTGTCCGTATAGACCGGCTCTAAAAAAAATATCACCTATCCTATAGACCTATCCCCTCAGATGAACACCGTAATTTTTTTAAAATAAAAACTTGCTAAATAAACAATTTTTTGTCACCTTACTTAACAAAAAGTGTAATAGCAGGCGATCAAAAAGTCACACACACCCCAAAATAGTGCTAATAAAACAGTCATCTCATCCCGCAAAAATCATACCCTACCCAAGGTGATCGCCCAAAAACTGAAAAATTTATGGCTCACAGACTATGGAAACACTAAAACATGATTTTTTTTGCTTCAAAAATTAAATCATTTTGTAAAACTTACATAAATAAAAAAAAGTATACATATTGGGTATCGCCGCATCCGTGACAACCTGGTCTATAAAAATATCACATGATCTAACCTGTCAGATGAATGTTGTAAATAACAAAAAATAAAAACGGTGCCAAAACAGCTATTTCTTGTTACCTTGCCTCACAAAAAGTGTAATATAGAGCAACCAAAAATCATATGTACCCTAAACTAGTACCAACAATACTGCCACCCTATCCCGTAGTTTCTAAAATGGGGCCACTTTTTTGGAGTTTCTACTCTAGAGGTGCATCAGGGGGGCTTCAAATGGGACATGGTGTCAAAAAAACCAGTCCAGCAAAATCTGCCTTCCAAAAACCGTATGGCATTCCTTTCCTTCTGCGCCCTTCCGTGTGCCGGTACAGCTGTTTATGACCACATATGGGGTGTTTCTGTAAACTACAGAATCAGGGCCATAAATATTGAGTTTTGTTTGGCTGTTAACCCTTGCTTTGTAACTGGAAAAAAATTATTAAAATGGAAAATCTGCCAAAAAAGGGAAATTTTGAAATTGGATCTCTATTTTCCATTAATTCTTGTGGAACACCTAAAGGGTTAACAATGTTTGTAAAATTAGTTTTGAATACCTTGAGGGGTGTAGTTTCTTAGATGGGGTAGCTTTTATGGATTTTGTACTCTAAGGGTGCATCAGGGGGGCTTCAAATGGGACATGGTGTAAAAAAAAACAGTCCAGCCAAACCTGCCTTCCAAAAACCGTATGGCATTCCTTTCCTTCTGAGTCCTGCCGTGTGCCAGTACAGCAGTTTACGACCACATATGGGGTGTTTCTGTAAACTACAGAATCAGGGCCATAAATATTGAGTTTGGTTTGGCTGTTAACCCTTCCTTTGTAACTGGCAAAAAAATATTAAAATGGAAAATCTGCCAAAAAAGTGACATTTTGAAATTGTATCTCTATTTTCCATTAATTCTTGTGGAACACCTAAAGGGTTAACAAAGTTTGTAAAATCAGCTTTGAATACCTTGAGGGGTGTAGTTTATAGAATGGGGTTATTTTTAGGTGGTTTCTATTATGTAAGCCTCGCAAAGTGACTTCAGACTTGAACTGGTCCCTAAAAATTGGGTTTTTTAAAATTTCAAAAAGATTTCAAGATTTGCTTCTAAACTTCTAAGCCTTGTAACATCCCCAAAAAATAAAATACCATCTCAGAATGGCCTGGATAAGTCAAAGCGTTTTAAAGTTATCAGCACTTAAAGTGACACTGGTCAGATTTGCAAAAAATGTCCTTAAGGTAAAATAGGGATGAGTCCTTAAGGGCTGTTTCACACGAGTGGATACCGTGCGTGACATCCGCTGCGTGAATGACAGCCAAGACCCGATGCAGACTGCAGAAGCACGGAGCATTAACATGACTGATAATGCTCCGTGCCTCTCTGTGATCTCTTTACTACGAAATCACAGTGAGATAAAGTTGTCACTGTGATTTCGTAGTAAAGAGATCACAGAGAGGCATGGAGCATTATCAGTCATGTTAATGCTCCGTGCTTCTGCTGTCCGCATCGGGTCTTGGCTGTCATTCACAGAGCGGATGTCACGTGCGGTATCCGCTCGTGTGAAACAGCCCTAAGGGGGTAAGCTGCACATTTTATATATTTTCCTACAGTTATGGTCAGTTTGCAGTGTTCGCCAGCGAACACATGCAGGCTGCCATCTTTAGTAAGGTAGACTCACCCATTGGCGATGCACAGGTAAGCCCTAACTTTGATGCATCGAGGTTTCTTTAGGGTCTTCTGATGACTATGGGCAGCAGAATGGTCTAACTTCAAAGCTTCCATATCCTTACACCACTTTTACCATTGGAGCCAGATAGTGCATGCAAGCCAGTTTCCGAATCTCATGTTTAATAATCGACACAAATCTGCCGTATTTCAGAATACTGGATAACTTTATAAATAATAATAACTTTAATAAGCCCCCTCTCATTCAGCTAGATGCAGATATCCTCCTAGCGAAGGCTGTTATGTTTGGAAATACATGCACCGTTTTCTGTTGGCAAGTAAAAGTTATACGCTGTAAGAACAAAGCTTCCCTTATAACGTTGGTCTTTTATTTCTTCATTATAAAAGGAAACCATACACTATGTACAATAATAAAATGATCTTGTGTTCTGGACAGGGAAGTGATACCACTCCAGGTCTCCGGAGCTTTGTTATAAAGTTCTTTCCCCTGGTTTCATGTTCATTGAAATTCAGCCGAGAATGATATTAAACTTGAAGGATGATATTGAGGGTTTGCATTCAAGCACAATGACCTAGTCAGCTTTTCTTGTGCTAAATCTTGTGCTGAATACAAAACCCTCTCCTTAGCGCCTGTTCTGTTATCCGCTCAGTATCCTGATTTCATGGTAATTGGATTATTCAGCAAGTTTAGCATTTCCTATGTCTATTCAAAACCCTTCTGTACTGTCCAAATAATTGCCTTCTATTATTCAGTTATACTTTGTTTTGATTGCATTTCCAAGAAGTAACGGAGACAAATCACTGCAATATAAAGATGTTGATTGTTATTTAATTGCACTAAATCTAGCAATGTAGGTTTAGTTTCCTTGTTTGTGTTGTGTTTATTATTTTATGGAGGTTTTTTTGTTTTTTGCTGGTACCTAGTTTAGTAGAATGCATGTGTTCTACTGATCTGAATCTCAGCAATTCATCAGCTGCTCAGCCCTCTGAGGCCAGTGAAATGTGTGTCAAAAACACCCTAGGCTACTTTCACACTAGTGTTTTGGATTTCCGTTTCTGGAATCCGTCATAGGATCTTAAAAGCAGTACAAAACGGATCAGTTTTGCCCTAATGCATTCTGAATGGAAAATAATCAGCTCAGAATGTATCAGTTTGCTTCTGTTCCGTCACCATTCCACTCTGGAGGTGGACACCAAAACGCTGCTTGCACGAAGTGGAGCCAAACAGAACCGCCATCCAAAATAATAATTGTCAATGGGTGATGGATCTGTTTGCAATGTCTCCATTTGAGGCGGATCCATTTTCAACCGTTTTGCTCACAGAGCATGCTCAACATTTGTCCACTCCCCCAGCAGCCATTTTATGATCGGCCATCTTGGGTGCTACACTTGGCAAACAACTTGGTAAGTAAAGAAAGTTTTAATGTCTATCTAGCTATGTCTTCAGCTTCAACATCTGAAGATAGAAGCCCACCCAGAAGGAGGAGGAGAATTACGCAGCCAGTACGTATAAAAAGCAATGCTTGGAGTTTGAAATACTGTAGGATTCTTTGCATTAATCGATATGTACTTTATTGTAGTCTTCTTCATCATCTGCGAAGCAGCAGCGGTCTGAAGGCAATGTGGTAAGTACAGCAATATGTATTTTAACTACAGTCATATTGTAGTTAACATAACTGCATGGTAATTTTTATAGTTTTTTTTTTGTTTCACAGTTCAAAAGGTTCTCATTCGGTGATGGTCAATGCGGGACTGCTTCAAGAGGGAATACAACCAGGAGGTTCAGTCGACTGGATCCGCAGCAATCTCAAGGCCGCCATATAGATATAATGCGGCCTTGGGGTTCCTAAGATGGATGCTGGCACTAAGAGGGTAAATTTTTGGGGGGGACTGGAAAAGGCATTTGCTGTCCTCTCCCTCTGACTGCAAAGGGCTGTCTGAGACAGAGGAGCGTTTGGCCCCTCTGTTTCGGCAGCTCACTACGGTCAGAGGTAGGCATAGCATAGAACCTGAACGCAGTATTTGAAGGCCAAGCTCTCATTTTTTCCCCTAAAGAACCAGCAGCACTCGGGCGCCTGACCCACCTCTTGAAGCGGACCCGGAACCGACCCCACTCCCAGCCCTCCTGTCCATCATGCCCCTGCATAGGACAATCCCAGTCCCGTACTGGGTTGCTCTATTGAACAGAGGCTCTTGAATTTCCAACAAAATGTGAGAGCCCCTTTGAATAGTTGGAGATCCGGTAGGAGCCGTCATGAGGATTTTGGGAACGTTGTAGAGATTGTTTCTGATGCTCTTGAAGGTTTTACAGAGGAAATTAAGCTAATGAGGGATGACTTGGCATGTCGCCTGGAGGGGGGCAGAGGCGGTGCGTCAACTCAGCCCTCACCATCATTTCGTGCTAACTATAATCCCCAGGATGGACCAAATGACTCCTGAGCAGGTGCATGATTTTTAAATTTGGGTCGTGGGAAATTTTGCATCGCACCCCTTCCCAGTCCCTCCCCCTCATCCTTGTCCTAGCCCCCATCCTACACCTACCCCCATACCACTTCTACCCACTTCTACTCATCCTACTTCTTTCACCCATCCCTTTTCCAGCAACCATCCCATTGCTGGCATCTGTCCCTTTCCCGACCACCAAGTTATCGGGTGGACCCAATACCGGCATCTTCTTCTTTCCTAGGCATGTCTTCTCCATCTCGCTTTAACAAGAAACCTCAATCGCAGACTTAAGTGTACAGGTAACAGCTCTTAAAACACAAAGAGCCTAAATGGAGGTTTCACTGCCTAAATACACTGTAAAAGTGGGCGTACACTTTGACACATGCCTCACACCTTTAAAACGGATCCGCTAAACGGAAGACAAAACGTTAACAAACGAATCAGTTTTATAGACGGATTCGTTCAAACGGAAGCTGAACGTGAACAACGGATCTGCTTTGTAGATGGATCTGTTTGAACGGACTCGTTAAAATGATTTCCGTTCACCTCAGTTTCTTTCTTTTTCTGTGACCGATCCATTTCTTATGGATTCTGAAACGCTAGTGTGAAAGTAGCTTAAGACTGGTGTCACAAGTAGGGTTTTTTGGTGTTTTGTAGGCATTTGGCAGTTTTTGGTGCTTTTTTACTGCCTTTTTTGCAGTATTTTCTTTTAAAATATTAAACGCAGCACAAATGTGCTGCTTTTTTTAACCCTTGTGTTACATTCTTTGGCTCAGTGGCATTTTTTTTAAAATTGCAGCATGCTCTGGATATGGGGTTTTCTTACCATTTTCTGGCATTTTTGTCCCATAGACATCCATTTTGTGTTTTTGCCCTGCTTATTGATAAAAACTCAAGTCATGCCAAAAACAACATTAAAAAACTCCAGGTGCTCAAACACAATTTAACAAAAAATGAAACAAAAATTCCTAAAAAAAACATTGCACAAGTCAGATGTTTGTAGGTGCACCCTAACACTTAGCAAAGGTTTAATTGCAAATGCTTCATAGTGGACAAATTCCCACTAGAAGTTTTTGAATAATGGTACAACTGGGCGTTATCAGTTGGGGTGTGCACCTGCACAGTCTGCAACTGATAGCACTGATTGGACAGTGTCAGATTGTGCAGGGACACAGCTCAAATAGTAACACTCACTTGGATCTTTATTCATAAACTTCCAGCAGAAATAGTAGAGGAACAGCACAACATACAGAAAAGATGCTCCATTTCATGTGGAATACAATTATTTACTAAGACAGGCATGTCAGGGGAGGTGGAACGTTCTCTCTGCTGGTCAGAAACTAGGAATCTGCAATAGTGATCCTCATACAGTGAAGGAGATCGCTGCATGTAAATGTGTGGTCTCCTTCACCTTAAGTTCACACCTGAGCGTTTTACAGCGCGTTCCAACGCGCTGTAAAACGCTCAACAAGCAGAAACCAATGCTTCCCTATGGGAATGGTTCTCACCTGGGCGTTTTACAGTGCGTACGATTGCGCTGTAAAACGCCCGACGCTCAAACAAGTTCTTGAGCTTTTTTGGGGCGTTTTGTCGTGCGTTCCCGTACATAGATATTCGGGAACGCGCGACAATGTGTGTTCGCCTGTCTCTGTATGCGCGATTGTAAACGCCGGTACAATCGCACATACAGAGCGCTCCTTTCAGAACGCTCAGGTGTGAACCCAGGGTTAGTGTCACGGAAGGTGTACAGGAAACAAGACAATACAAAATGAATATATGACTCACTGGATCCAAAACTAAGGAACAAAAAGAGAGACCCCTGCATAAGACCTGGCACTCTCCCTGACTGCTCAGCCTATGCGAACATCCCAAAGGTAGATGATCGCATATCCTCGTACCTCGACTGTATAACACCTGAACACCCTACAATAGTGAGGGGACACGACCACCGGCTCCCTACACTAGACACGGAGGGAGTCAGGGTCACCTGGGATACAAATGAATGTACAACACTTATCTTGTAGAACACTGGGAAATAGGATCAGAATGCACACACACTCCAGGAAGTTGTATAAACCGCACACTAATGCATTATGGGGAGGAATTTAGAGGGATGCAATCAGTCCAACTACATGACAGCTGAGAGAGGCTAACGAGATGAGGAACTGAAAACCAAAACAAAGAAAGCTCAAGGAGGAGGTTCTGAAAGGCATCTGTCAGAGCTTCTCAGATGTCTGGTTGTGACAGTACCCCCCCCCCCCCCCTCTACGAGTGGACTCCGGACACTCATAGCCCACCTTCTCAGGATGGGACCTATGGAAAGCCCTGATGAGACGAGTGGTCTTAATGTCCGTCACTGGGACCCACATCCTCTCCTCAGGACCATAACCCTCCCAATGAACGAGGTACTGGAGAGAACCGCGGACAACACGAGAATCCACAATCCTAGAGACCTGAAATTCAAGATTACCATCAACCATAATCGGAGGAGGAGGCAAAGGCGAGGGTACAATGGGTTGAACATAAGGTTTTAATAAGGACTTATGAAAAACATTATGGATCTTTCAAGTCTGAGGAAGATCAAGACGGTAGGCAACAGGATTGATGACAGACAGGATTTTGTAAGGCCCAATAAACTTAGGACCCAACTTCCAGGAGGGAACCTTCAATTTGATATTCTTGGTAGACAACCACACCAGATCACCAACATTCATGTCCGGACCAGGCACACGTCTCTTATCTGCCACACGCTTATATCTCTCACTCATGCTCTTTAGATTATCCTGAATCTTTTGCCAAATAGATGACAAAGACGAGGAGAATCTGTCCTCATCAGGTAACCCAGAAGACCCCTCTCCCGAGAATGTCCCAAACTGCGGATGAAACCCATATGCACCAAAAAATGTTGACTTATCAGAGGACTCCTGACAACGGTTATTTAAAGCAAACTCAGCAAGGGACAAAAAAGAACACCAATCCTCCTGATTCTCCGCCACAAAACAGCGCAGATATGTCTCCAGATTCTGATTGACGCGCTCTGTCTGGCCATTCGACTGCAGGTGGAAAGCAGAAGAGAATGACAACCGAACCCCCAAGCGAGAACAGAAAGCATTCCAGAATCTGGAAACAAACTGCGTGCCCCTATCAGAGACTATGTCTGAAGGAATACCATGCAATTTGACAATGTGATCAATAAATGCCTGCGCCAGCGTCTTAGCATTGGGCAAACCAGGAAAAGGGATGAAATGCACCATTTTGCTAAAACGGTCCACCACCACCAGAATCACAGTCTTCCCCGAGGAATGAGGCAGGTCCGTTATGAAGTCCATGGACAGATGTGTCCAAGGACGGGAAGGAATGGGTAAGGGAAGGAGAGGACCTGATGGCCGTGAATGAAGGACTTTGGCACGAGCGCAAGTCTCGCAGGCTGCCACAAAACCCTCAACCGACTTACGAAGCGCAGGCCACCAGAATCTCCGAGCGATAAGATCCACTGTGGCTCTTGCCCAGCAAGGACAGTATCATGGTGTTCCTTAAAAATCTTGTGTCTTAAAGCGAGAGGCACAAACAACCTCCCAGGAGGACAAAGATCAGGAGCCTCTGACTGGGCTACCTGCACCTCTGCCTCCAATTCAGGATAAAGAGCAGAGACCACCACACCTTCAGCCAAAATGGGACCCGGGTCTTCAAAATTCCCATGTAATGACCGGCAACACGCACAGGGAGGAAAAAGGGAAAGTCCTGCCCAAGGGAGAGAGAAAGGTGGTGACCCCTAACTCTCCTTGCGGCTGGCACCTGACTGCCCTGACGTCCCTAGACGGTTTCCTCACCCGTGCGGCGATCACGTGCCTAAACCCTGGCTTTCCCTGAAATGAACCCTAGATAATGAACGGGCCGGTGGGATCGCTAGTCCTCACCACTGACACTAAGAGGGAAACACCAGGGAGAGGACAGACAAACACAGACAAACACAAACACCCAGGTGGACGACAACAACTGTCCACAAAGGTCCAACAGGGATCCGGAGGGTAGCGTTCTGGATCAACTACCAGAGAACGCAGCAACACAGCTCCAGTGGGTCAGAATAGATGTCCAGGCAGGAAGCTCTATATCTGGCAACCAGAGAAGTGTGAGAGGGGAATATACGGAGGATTGGGAGTGCTGGTCAAGGAACAGCTGAGAGAAGGAGCTACGGATCCCTGAGTGAGCCAAAAGGGTTTTCAAAGCAAACCCAGAAAGCTACAATAAGGAAACATCCCTATCTTACATAGAGCGTGCAGCCAACCGCTGCGACCTCCTGACCCCGGGTACAACGGAGTCAGGCATGGCTCTTGACACCTTTGTGACATCCCACCTCCCGGAAAACAACGTGACAGGGCATCTGCCTTCACATTCTTAACCCCAGGGCGGAACGTGACAACAAAATTAAACCTTGAAAAGAACAAAGACCATCTGGCCTGTCTCGGGTTCAGACGCTTGGCTGACTCCAAGTAGGCCAGATTTTTATGGTCAGTAAACACGGTAATAGGGTGTCTGGCTCCCTCTAGCCAATGGCGCCATTCCTCAAAAGCCAATTTGATGGCCAACAACTCCCTATCTCCCACATCGTAATTTCTCTCTGTGGAGGAGAGTTTCTTCGAGAAAAAGGCACAAGGTCGCCATTTGGCAGGAGAGGAACCCTGAGACAAGACCGCACCCACACCCACCTCAGAAGCATCAACCTCAACTATGAAAGGTAGAGAAATATCAGGTTGTACCAAGATGGGAGCGGAAGCAAAACTCTCCTTGATATTAGAAAAGGCCTTACGCTCCTCTACCGACCAGGAAGAAAAATCTACCCCCTTTTTCTGGTCATATCAGTGAGTGGTTTAGCAACAGAGGAATAATTCAAAATAAACTTCCTGGTGGCGGAGCTTGGCAGCAGAGCGAGACACACATGTCGTTGTGAGCTCTGCTCTGGGTCCGGTGAAAACGAGGTTCTTTTGCACAGATCCAAGCCAGAAAATGGGCAAGACGCTTAGAGATAGGTCCAAGGACACACCAGGACCGAACAAATCCGGCTCTAGGCACGGAGAGATGGATAAATTTGTCCGCAAGCAGAGCATGGCGGGAGGCAAGCAGGCTTCCAAGATGGCGCCGAGAGCGGAAACTCCTGCAGCATCGGAGGCTTCGGCCGAATCTGACAGAGACAGCGATCATGAACAGGAGCGGGAAGGTGACAATCTGCCGCTATCTCGTAAATTTATGAAGGAACTCCTGGCTGACACTATTTCCCCTCTCCGAAAAGACCTACAGGACTTTAAGAAAGATCTAAGGCAAGTGAAGGAGACGGTGGAAGGGGTTGAAAGCCGACAAGAGGCACATGTTCTGCACAGCGCGGCGGTGGCAACCTGTTTGGACAGAACACAGGCCCATATTAACCATGAGATGGTGGAGGATCAGGACAACCGCGGCCGCCGCAATAATATCAGGCTGAAAGGCCTACCAGAAGAGATAGGGCCTGAAGCCTTGCGTGACGTGGTGACCGAGATGTTCACAGCTCTGGTGGGCCCCGATTCTGTGGGAGATCTCACTATGGATAGGATTCACAGGGCTTTGCGTCCCCCCCCCGAAACAGGGGGAGCCCCCAAGAGATGTGATTTGCCGGCTGTCTAGCTTTTTGTCCAAAGACCAGATAATGAGAGCAGCCAGAGCTAAGAAATCGATTCCTTATGGGGATGTGGAGGTACAGATTTTCCAGGATTTGTCACCAATTACCCTACAAAAAAGAAGATTGCTGAAACCTCTCTTGGACATCTTGAGGAACAAGAGCATCACCTATCGCTGGCTTCACCCTTTTGGCCTGCTGATAAACGCACCCGGCAGAAAGTTAACAGTGCGATCACCTGCGGACATTCCTTTAGTCTGTGATGTTCTGGGAGTGGGCTCGGTTGAGGTCCCGAACTGGCATGCGGCCAGGGATTTGACCGATTTACCGGACTTACCAGGAGGAGAACCGTGGATCCAGGTGAGCCGCCCGAAGGAACGCCGCAGGGGGAGGAGGTCCGGAGACCCCTTGCTGGCTACTCCAGGAATGGACACTGAGTGAGAAGTCTCTTCTAAGTTATGCATCTGGTATGGGACTTTCTTAATGGGCCGATCTGGGCCGGTATTGTCGCCTATGTTCCAGTGGGTTGACTGTTATATTGACCAATTAGGAGTTCAGTTACTCCTAAAGTTTAACCCTTCCCAGTTGGAAAGGAATTTGTAGCTATGGTGCGGCAGTGTGAGCACCGCCTTACATGCGCTCTCTTCCGGTCGGCTGCAGGGTGATTTCACTAAGGTGACTTCACTATGGTTTTTTTTTTATTTTATGACTATGTTTTACCATTTATGTCATGATACTCGTTATTCACACATAGGACCCGTTTCTTGGTCCTCTCTACCCCCTATAGATGCCCACAGTAGCGTTGCTTAGTTCCGAATGTACTGTTGGGATCAGACAGTGGGTTTTTGAGGTTTTATCTCTGGAAATCTCAATGTGTTTTATATGTTTTGTATGTGATCCCCAGTTCTCTTTTTTCCTCCCTTTTCTTCCCCTCCCTCCTACGCCCCAGGCAATAACCAGTAGGTTTACCGGCTCGAGGTACTATGAACGAGAGAAGATTACCATGGGTACACTATGGCTGAATTAAAAATATGTACCTATAATGTGAGAGGATTGAATGCACCACCCAAACGTACTCAAATTTGTCAGCTTCTTAACAGGAAAAAAGTGAGCATTGCCCTCTTGCAAGAAACCCATTTTAAGAGAGACCATGTTCCGCGCCTTTCTCATATGATATACAATCAATGGTTCCATGGTACATCTTCTTCTGGAGCCTCAAAAGGGGTTTCTATAGCGATTCACAAAAATGTGCCGCTGGTGGTGCATTCAACCCTCCAAGATGAAGAAGAAGGTCGATATTTGTTTTTGAAAGGGTCATTAGGTAATCAGAAAATCACTATAGGCAATTTGTATGCCCCCAACGTAGCTCAGGCACTATGGATGGAAAAAACATTGACTAAACTGCAGGAATTCGCTGAAGGTACTGTAGTGGTAGGAGGAGATATTAATGTGGCTTTAAATCCCCAGCTAGACACATCAACAGGCTCCTCGGCAATGTCCCAGGTTACCATCAGGAGAATTAAGAAAAAGTTAGCTGACTTAGGTTTAGTGGATGTATGGAGGGCTATGAACCCTAATTCAAAGGATTATACCTACTATTCAGTGGCACATGTGTCCTACCAGAGGTTGGATTACATGTTTGTCACCCCAGGGTCTTTGGGTGATTGCTATCAAACGTCAATAGGCAATATCCTGCTGTCGGATCATGCTCCGGTATATCTGACAATGAGGATTAAGTCCCTATCCAGAACGCAGTTCACTTGGAGATTGGATGAGACCTTGTTGAGCAAACAGGAATATGTTAAAGGCATCAGTAGACATTTGGAAGAATACTTCAGTTTAAATGAGACGGAGGATATGTCGCCGGGTCTGGTCTGGGAGGCCCACAAGGCAGTTGTGAGAGGGCATTTCATTGCATTGAATGCACATATAAAAAAGAAGAGGGAAGCCTCTATTGTGTTGTTGCAGGACCAGATTCAAAAACTGGAAGTATTGCACAAGAAACGGATGACGCCGGAAGTCCTAGATAGACTAAATAAATTGAGGGCAGAGCTTAAGAATGTGCTGAATAACCGGGTGGCCAAACTTTATTTGTCGGCGCAGTTCAAATACTACGCACATGGGGACAAGGCATCGAAGTTTATGATGTCAAGTCTGAAAAAACGTAGAGTCAAATCGTATATACACTCTATTAAGGATGCCTCAGCTAAAACTCTTATGTCTACTGATCTTATAGCAAAACAGTTTTGCAATTATTATAGCTCCCTATATAATCTTAGGAAGAATGATAGCGAAGCTGACATTGCTGGAAGAGCAGTAGACATTAAAAAGTGGCTATCAGAGTTACGCCTCCCGGTCATTTCCCATGTTCAAGCCCTGTCCCTGGCTCAACCATTCACGTTGCTGGAATTGAATAAGGCACTAAGTACGGTCCCTAGACATAAGTGTCCTGGGCCAGATGGATTAACTGCGGGTTACTATGCTACTTTCTCAACATTGTTGCTACCTAGGATGCTGGCTGTATACAATGAGGTGTACAAGGGTAATCCGCTACCATCACAAATGTTGTCGGCCCTTATAACTATCTTGCCAAAAGAGGGTAAGGATCCTTCCTCCTGCGCCAGCTACAGGCCTATCTCGCTTTTGAATGCAGACCTGAAGCTATATGCCAAGATGCTAGCTCTTAGGTTGCAACCTTTCTTACCCAATTTAATTAATGCTGAACAGGTGGGTTTTGTGGCTGGCAGGGAAGGTAGGATGAACACTGTTAGGATTGTGAATGTTATACACCAAGCTAGGGAGAAATCCATTCCTTTGGTTCTCCTGGGGACAGACGCAGAAAAAGCGTTTGATCGTATTGATTGGCTTTTTATGCGTCTGGCCTTGGCTAAGTTTGGGATTCCGCCCCAGTTCATTGCTGCCACAATGGCTATGTATGCTTCCCCCACGGCTAGAGTGATGGTTAACGGCACCCTATCTCCCAGCTTTACCATTGGCAACGGCACACGGCAAGGATGCCCCTTGTCTCCCCTGCTCTTTATCCTTGTGGTGGAATGCTTATTTCAGGCGATCCGTCAGGAGGATAGAATCCAGGGTATGAGGGTGGGAAATACCTCTCACCAGTTGGCGGCTTTCGCCGATGACCTTTTGGTCATAATAACCAATCCTTTGGAGGCGTTTCCTGCAGTACAGGAACTATTCCAGAGGTTTGGGAATTTGTCTAATTTCCTTATCAATCCCTCGAAGTCCCAAGCTTTAAATGTTACAGCTGGTAGTGACTTACAGATGACACTGGAAAGGCAATATGCATATGGCTGGACAACACGTTCTATAAAATTTTTAGGAGTAAACTTGACCTCGGATCCTGAAGAACTATTGGAGGAGAATTTCAGTAATCTCCATAGATCAATATCAGCCACTATTGATGCGTGGTGTATTCCCTTCACCTCGTGGTTTGGAAGACGCACATTGATAAAATCGGTGTTAGTCCCCAAAATCCTGTATCACATGCTAGTACTCCCAATTCACTTGCCAAAATCCTTTTTTGTCCAGCTGAGACAATGTTTTTCTAGATTTCTTTGGAAAAAATCCAGACCTCGTATTCCACATGCGACGACGATTCAGCCTAATAAGATGGGGGGGTGGGGCTGCCGGATATGGCAGAATACTATAGGGCGATTCAAGGGATGAGATGCTTGGAATGGATTAGAGGCCCGGAAAATAGACTTGACATCCTAGCAGAAGCAGGTGATAGGAAACTCCCTCTGAGATCATTTCTTCTCTCTCCCCCTAGAGATATGCCTCAGCAGATTAGAACACTTAGCCTCACGACAAAGAACACTTTGAACCTGTGGCGCTCCGATCTATCGGGGGTGCTACTTTCAAGCCACGAGGTGTCGCCGGTGCTTCAGATTAGAGACATCCTATGGAGCTCTGGAGATCTATTTGGCTCTACTTTGCCAGGTGATCTTACGGAGTTGTCATTTCAATTGGTTGACTTATTGGATCCGACAGGTCATTTAATAGAGGGTTGGGACAGCCATCCTAAATTACAAAAGTTATCATTTATTCATAAATTATACATTAAACAGTATTTGGGAAAAAAGAAAATTTCCGCGTCAGCCTCTACAACTCAATTTGAGCAAATGGTCCTCGCTAAGGTCCCTCCTTTGAAAAAAGTCTCGCGGCTATATGCTGTGTTGGTCTCCCAGATCAGACCTGGCACATATGGCTTCATTAGCAAATGGGAAAAAGATCTAGATATACATTTCTCAGATAGGGAGGTGAGACAGATATGCTCAATCACACCAAAGGTATCTAGATGTGTCAAATTGCAGGAGAACCTTTACAAGGTGATTACAAGATGGTACTTCACACCCCGTAGATTGCATCTTATATACCCAGAATGTGACTCCAGATGTTGGAGATGTCTTAACGCAGAAGGTTCGCTAGTGCATATATGGTGGACGTGTCCTGATATTGTCAAGTACTGGAAAAGGATATGTACTATATGTTCACAGATTAGTGGGATACAGTTTTTACCTTCAGCTAAAGGGTGTCTGTTGGGGTTGATGGGTGACTTTAAAGGGAATAGACATATCATTGCTTTGCTGGGTCAATTATTAGCCGCTGCTAGGGTTCTCATAGCCTTTAACTGGAAGAGTAGCAGAGCCCCTTCTATCTCCCAGTGAAATGTGATGCGCTCTACAGATTGGAGCAAATTGCTGGGTGGGAAACCAAGAGATCACATGTGTTTGAAGCCACATGGTCCCCATGGAAAAAATTTAGAGGCTTTTCGTCCTAATAGTGCTTAGGGCTATACAGTGTTTATATACAGTATTTGTATCTGGGTCGTAGGTTTTTCTTCCCCTCCCCTACCCCTTCCCACTACTTACCTTACCGTCTTACTTTTCTTTTCCCTTCCCCCTTCCTCCCCCTATATTGATGGTACTTAACTGTGTTTTCATTTTTGGCTGTATGGCAAGTACCCCAGTGTGGGGTTTATGTATCTTTTGTATTTTCTGCTCATGATTCAGAATAAAAATATTTTGAAACTCAAAAAAAATAAAATAAAAATAAATAAATAAATAAACTTCCTGTAATAATTGGCAAAGCCCAAAAAACGCATCAGCGCCTTCTGATTCTCAGGAAGCTCCCACTCAAGCACAGCGCGGACCTTCTCGGGGTCCATGCGAAAACCAGAAGCGGAGAGAAGAAACCCCAGAAATTGAATTTCTGGAACCGCAAACACACATTTTTCCAGTTTCACGTATAATTTATTCTCCCGCAGGATGAGCAAGACCTGACGTAAGTGTTCCTTATGAGTTTTGAAATCAGGAGAAAAAAATCTAAATGTCATCCAAATACACTAATACAAATTTTCCCATTAAATGATAAAAAATGCTGTTCACGAAATGCTGAAAAACGGCTGGGGCATTCATCAAACCAAAAGGCATAACCAAATTCTCAAAATGGCCCTCAGGGGTATTGAAGGCCGTCTTCCATTCGTCTCCTTCTCTGACCCTGACCAGGTTGTATGCCCCTCTTAGATCTAATTTGGAAAATACTTTAGCCCCAACAATCTGGTTAAACAGGTCCGGGATCAGAGGAAGCGGATAAGGGTCACGAATAGTGATACTGTTCAGCTCCCTGAAATTCAGACAAGGTCTTAAAGAACCATCTTTTTTCTTAACAAAGAAAAGAACAGCGGCAACAGGTGACTTCGAGGGTCGTATGTGTCCTTTTCTCAGACTCTCAGAGATATAAGCACGCATAGCGACCCTTTCAGGTTGGGAGAGATTGTATAAACGAGATTTAGGCAGCTTGGCGCCTGGGATGAGATTAATAGGGCAATTGTACTCCCTGTGCGGGGGCAAATCCTGAACTCCACTCTCAGAGAAGACATTCGAAAATTCTGAGAGAAAAGGTGGTACAGTCTTAGTAGAAACCTCAGAAACAGATGTCGTGAGGCAATTCTCTCTGCAAAAGTCACTCCAACCATTTATTTGACTCGCTTGCCAATCAATGGTGGGGTTATGTTTAGTGAGCCAGGGTAGCCCCAACACAAGAGGAGTAGGTAATCCGCTACATGGTAAGGACGAAACATGACACATCCTCAACATGAGCATCACTCACAATTAAACAGATATTGTGAACTATGCCCTTTAATGATTTCTGAGAAAGTGGAGCGGAATCAATAGCAAAAACAGGAATATCCTTTCCCAAAGTGCATACCTGGAAACCATGAGTTATCGCAAAATGATTATCAATGAGATTGACAGCTGCTCCACTATCTACAAAAATCTCACAAAAAATGTTCTTGCTCTCTAGCAGCCACCCGGCAGGCAGGACAAAACGGGAACTACAAGCAAACGGAAAACCTTCAATTTCCGCCTCAACCCTGCCAATAGTAACAGATGGAACATTTATAAAAGATTTTTTCCTTTTTGTTTCTTTATTACTCCCAAAAAACTGCCTGAATCTCCTAGAGGGACAAACATTTGCCAAATGATTTATACCTCCACAACAAAAACAAACCTTCCCATGCGGGCTGAATCTTCTATTGTCAGAGGCAATCAACCCCAGCTGTATGGGCTCCTGCTCAGAAGGGGCTGACAGCGACTAAGACCCCTGCGCACAGAATGAGACTGCTGCACTGTCCTGGGATTGAGTATGACAGGAAGGAGAGATCTCTCCTCTCTCTCTAAGACGCCTGTCAATACGAACGGCCTGAGACATAGCAGAGTCCAAGGAGATAGGCCTCTCATGAAAGGCAAATGCATCTTTCAATCCCTCTGAAAGACCATGGCAAAATTGACTTCGGAGTGCAGCATCATTCCAACCAGTATCGGCTGCCCATCTCCGAAATTCTGAGCAGTATATCTCTGCGGATTGTTTACCCTGGCATAACAGACGTAGTCTAGACTCAGCCAAAGCAATACGATCCGGATCATCATATATCTGACCCAGGGCTAAAAAGAATTCATCCACTGAACGGAGGGGCCGTGCCCCCACCGGCAGCAAAAAGGCCCAGGACTGAGCGTTATCCCTGAGCAGCGATATAATGATCCCCATCCTCCGTTCCTCATCACCAGAGGAATGGGGAAGAAGGCAAAAATGGAGTCTGCAAGCCTCTCTAAAACGCACAAAATTCTCACTACCCCCGGAGAACGTATCCGGGAGCGAGATCTTAGGCTCCGAACAAACTCCATGAACGCAAGCTGAACCAGTCACTTGAAACTGAGAAAGAGTCTTACGAAGATCTGCTATCTCCAATTAAAGACCCTGCAAGCGTTCAGTCAAAAGTGAAACCGGATCCATGCTTGAGACGGTTTTGGCGGTTTATAATGTCACGGAAGGTGTACAGGAAGCAAGACAATACAAAATGAATATATGACTCACTGGATCCAAAACTAAGGAACAAAAAGGGAGACCCCTGCATAAGACCTCGCACTCTCCCTGACTGCTCAGCTTATGTGAACATCCCAAAGGTAGATGATCGCATATCCTCGTACCTCAACTGTATAACACCTGAACACCCTACAATAGTGAGGGGACACGACCACCGGCTCCCTACACTAGATACGGAGGGAGTCAGGGTCACCTGGGATCCAGCAGACCGAAAATCACAAATTAATGTACAACACTTATCTTGTAGAAGACTGGGAAATAGGATCAGCATGCACACACACTCCAGGAAGTTGTATAAACCGCACACTAATGCATTATGGGGAGGAATTTAAAGGGATGCAATCAGTCCAACTACATGACAGCTGAGAGAGGCTAACGAGATGAGGAACTGAAAACCAAAACAAAGAAAGCTCAAGGAGGAGGTTCTGAAAGGCATCTGTCAGAGCTTCTCAGATGTCTGGTTGTGACAGTTAGGGAAAGATCTCCAGGCAAATAGTAAGGGAGTTTTCTATAGAAGGACATATTGGTAATCTGGTGGCAAAAGGTGCAAGTTTGTATTATACAGAATACCTACTGGAAGAGATGTCTCAAAACTGGGGCAAAGGAAAAGTGGAGCAGTCACCCATAGCAACCAACCAATCAATCAGAAGTCACGTCTCATTTGATGAGTGAGTTTTGATAAATCTCTCAATTGTCTTCTAGCAAAACTGGCTATTAAATGAAAAACACTATTCGGGACTATTCAAGGTATTCTACAGCTGCAGTTCAGTTCCGATTTTGATAGGGGGAGGAGACCTTTTGAGTTTCTGAATGTTCATTATATGGTAGGAAATTAGGAGATCTGGTTTCAGCCATCAAAGATCTGGCTTCTTCTCCTATGACATAAAAAAGATAATTACTTTTGCAGGGAAACAGATATATGTATTATGCCTGAATATTTTGGAACAGAGCAGAGACATATATTTGGTTTCTAATGTGCAGAAGACAAGATGCACAAGATGTGCTTGCAGCCTGACGAAACAACTTTAATCCAGATTTACTTGGCCAAGTGAAAAATGACTTGGGGGATGTTACTACAGTTTCCAAAGGATCAAGTTCTTACATTCTATCATTTAAACACAGGGAGCAAGAAAAAGAATTCTATGACCTAATTTTTGGAAAACTCCAAGATATTGTTCACTGCCAGGCATTTTCATATGCGGACAGAATACATCTTAATTCATAAATTAACCTATCCGACTCTCTAAAGCTGACTGTCAGGCGCTAATGATGACAAACAAGAAGGCCCGTACTTCATGGTCTTTTTGGGTGCATCTCTTCAGCAAGTCTGTTCCTGGGTGAAGCTCCAGCTGAATGTATGGTGTACACCAAACAAAGAGAGTTCCTTATACTGAGGTGACCAACTTTAGCAGTGTCCATATTTTCAAATGTGCAGTTGATCCTAATAAATTATGTTTATTTATTTTCCATGTTCTTTTTATTAAGTCTGATATATAATAGAACGAGGTTCTTAAAAAATAAGCTTGTGTTAAACACACTGACATGAATAACAATCAGCAAATATCGTGTGTAACACCCCAGAGTGGTGTTACCACTCTTGCACCTTGCTACTATCTTTTATGGTCTAACCTGTATGTCACCTATGCATTTATTTCAGGTCCACTACACTGTGCATTCCTATTTCTAATGTAACTGTTGTGTTCATGTAATGTGCCTGGTTCACCAGCAGGTGGCAGCAAATATAGCAGAGCTACAGTTGGATGTGGAGGCCCCAGTGTAGAGCCTCAGGGGCCAGGAGGAGAGTTCCCTGGCACATTGCATAATTAAGAGACAGACGACAAAGAGAGAAGTTGCAGCATAAAGAAGAAGTTATACAGCAAGCCTGTCAGCACAGCAGAGCCAGAGAGCCACAGTTGTAGCAGAGACGAGTTTGCCTGCCAGAGTTTTAATGCTAAAACCTGCTGGGACCAAGACAAAGTCTGTAAACCGTTTTTTGAGAAAGTTTATCAAAGTAAAGCTGCTATTCAACTTCATCACAAGGTTTGAACTCAATTATTTCTTCAAATACCTCAACTATCCCCCCCCCCCCCTATTTGTTTGCTTTTGAGCCAACGCCTTGGGTCCAGCTGTATCCAGGTAGGAGCACTGTGACACTCATACAACATAAAGGGACATTTTAGGCCACCCTATACCACTTGGCCATTCCTACACATGGGTACCACCACCAATTACAAAAGGGGTCCTGGCCGTTGCCGCTGCTTTGCACATGTCATTTAGAGCTTGTCATAAGTCTTGCCAAATACAGATTGAAAGACATTATAATTTGCAACTTATTTGTATTTCCAGCGATGTGGCCAGCCCTTGATTTCGAAAAGGTGCAGACTTATTGTCAAGCACACTTCTCTACAACCAGACCGTTCTATTTTTTAATGGCTTCTGCACTGGTGAGTAACTGGTGACATGCTTCCAAGTGTTTGGTCTAATTCTCTTGAGACAAGTATAATAATAATACTAAGCGTGAGTTCACACCACCAATATATATTTCCATTGCTCTGCTCCATTAGAGGAAGAAAACAACAGAAATAACGGAAGTACCAGATTCGGCACATAACTGAGATGAATGGAGCTGAACAGTCTCCATTAACTACAATGGAGTACATTCACTTTCCGTTCTGGATCATGTTTTTTTTTTTTACCAGAATTTTTGTCTGGTCTTTTTGACAGAATCTGTGATGGAGGCTCTGAACACAGATGCGAACAAGCCCTAATATAATAATGTTAATGGGGGGTTGCTCACACAGCTTCATTCACAATGATGATTCCCTTAATTTTTAATGGAGTCTAAAGAGTTCTTCATTCTCTTATCTGAAAACTTTCATTGGCATCCTGTTTTACATTTTGCCCCAAAACTGCAGTATATAAAAGTCTAAGAGTTCAGATTGGCTGAGACAGGTCCTTTTGGCACTTGCTTGTCAGATGTCCAGTTTGAACACATCTGTAAATTATGGTCCAGCGGTTCCCTCTCTGGTCCATCTTTTTCTGTATCTGATCTTATATTAACTAGCAAGGTGAGGTAGGTAGCCACTCTTTTACCAGGAACACTTCCAACAATATACTTCCAGATCACAATTGTCTATCTTTAGTAAACATGCATAGGTCACCATTAGCTGAACCTAGTATAGCCATAGCCATAGTCATTGAGAACCGACCTCAGTTTGTACCCCTATTACTAGTGGGATTTGACCCAGTATTCATTAATTGATCATCTGGTACTGGTTCCAGTATTTATGATTGGGTCACTGAACTCTTTATATGCTATTAATTAACTCGCTATATCCTACTAGGACAACATAGTATACAACAGAATTATCGAATTGTTCTGTGATACCCTGTCTTACTTTTTTCTTTTCTTTTTTATTAAGTCATTTAAAAAGTGTTGAACTTGAATGGACTATTCCTATTGATTTATTATAGTATAAATATTTGCCTTATGAATTACTGTCCTCTGTATGTCAGACTCCTTTGAAAATGTTTCTATGGACCCTTTTATAGAAAGTTTTAGGCTCAGTGCACACTGTATCTGAGCCTTTCATTGACGGTATACTGTATGTGATGCAGAACTCCGAATGCAGGTCCTGACAGAGGCTACTGTGTAGATAAATAGTGGTATATATGCATATACAGGCATAGGGTCCTATCGTAAAAACAGATTTACATTTTTTGTGATGGCCCTCTCTATAGGAAAATGCAGTTTGTTGTGCTTTCCTATACAAAAAAGTTATGCCGACACATATCATCACGAGGGAGATCAAATGTACGTTCATTTGGGCCAAATGAACATTCAAATAGACATTCGTTTGACCTCCATTGGGGAAATGGAGCTCCGTTGATACCTTTGATGTATTTGCCGGGAGCTTTTCCTAGTATACACCAAATATAAGGCTCAGACACAATATGCACTGTGAAAGTTTTCCAATTTTTGCTAATACAAGTCTCCAGGGTGATGTCACCTTTCCAGCTACTACTAAGCTTTATCATTTCCTGCCAGAACATTAGCACTAAAGTCTGATAGGTGTGATATCAGAGGGTGAGACCTGAAAGTGTCAAACGTTACTGGATTTTTCATGATATGGGTGAGTCAAGGCGTATTCTACAAGGGATTTAATACAATTGATAGAAAAATTTCCCATGCTGCAACTGAATACAGACAGTTTTGGAAAATGTACTACTGTTGTACGTCACTAAAATTTTCCCTTAGGGCTTCTACACACGCCAAAAAATTTTGGGGTTTTCTGTCCATCTTAAATAAAAATTTTGTAGTTCTTATAGTAATAGTTTTTTTTGTTTACTGTAGCTTCATCTGGCTGCATTATTTTAAACACACAAAAAAATGCATCCAAATTGGAAAAACACCATCAGCAAAAAAATGCATGACTGTCCTGTTAAAAATTCCCATAGACTTTCAGATAACATTTGGAGCTGGCCTTTTTCCAGCTAAAAAAATGTGCCAAAAAAATGCTTGTGCAAAAAACTAAAAAATAAATAGAAGAATGCAAAAGTTGGCAAAAACACCATCCAACAGCGATGTGGGAATCCAGCCTCAGGCTACTTTCACATCTGCATTTTCCTTTCCAGTTTTGAGATCAGTTTTAGCCCTATTCATTGTCAATGGGGACAATACTGAACAAACCGGAATGGCGTGCACCAGAATACATTCCCTTCTGGTTTGTTGTGTTCCCATACCGGACACCAAACCACTGCAAGCAGCATTTTTGTGTGCAGCATGGAAAACGGAACATGCCAAAACTCATCTAAGTCAATGGTGCCGAATCAGTTTTTTTCAGACACAAAAAACTGGATCCGGCGGCCATTGACCTACAATAGTTTTGGTGCTAGACCGGTTACTTTATTTTCGATATGATACTACCAGATCTGTTCTCAACGAATGTAGCCGGTTATTTTATTCAAACTGATGTGTTTTGCTTTGGTTTTGATATCCTATGCCGGATCTTAAAACCGTACAGTGAAAACGCATGTGTAAAAGTAGCCTTAGTCTAGATATAAAAGCCTCAATAAAATCAATGCCAATAAAGTAACATTTTTATTACATTCCTCTAAGGCTACTTTAACATTAGCTGTTTCAATTCCGCTATTGAGATCCGTCAGATGGATACGTCATGGCTATAGAGGACATAATACAACCGGATTAATTTATGACGGATGCATGTGGTTGTATTACTGTAACGGAAGTGTTTTTGCAGATTTATGACGGATCCGCAAAAAACGCTAATGTGAAAGTAATCTAAGGGTGGTGTCACACGCAGATTTTTGTTTTCGATGCAGTTTTTTGAGCCAAAGCCAAAAGGTGGGTTGGAACAGAATGAGAAATATAAAGGTATGGACATATACTACTAATTCCTGCTGGATCCAGTTCTGGCTTTGTGTCAAAAGTGGTTGTGGCTGGAAGTCTTCATCATGGTCTGTGCCAAATAGAGAAGAAAAGAGTAAATGAACAATTCCAATCAGAGAGGACATCTCCTTTAAATACTGTACTGTAATCACTTATACAGGTCTTTAGGGCCTCTGTAGGACTGACATGATATCTGCCACTATACTGTCACTGTATAGTAGTAATTGCAGTTTTTATTCAGTATAATATAGTGATAATATTCTGTCACTATGTGGTGGTAGTTTGTGTTAATAGTCTGGCACTATTTTTTGACCATTTTATAGTGTTATTATTTGTAATATTGGTGATTTTGTTTTGTTTTTACAATTCTGGAGACACCGCAACTTGAGTCGTGCTGTGACCCGTTTCAGTTCAATGGCTGCAGCGCTACACAGTGATTGTTGGTCATGCGGTGGGTATCATGGGTGAGATTGTTGTGTAGCCCCAGCCTAAATGTCTGACAAGGACAAACTGAGATGTACTGTATATTGTCATGCAGTTTCAATTCATAGGACTGATTTAAAGGGAGTTTGCCTGGTGATCATGCCTACAAAGCAACCCACAGCTCTAGGTTAGACCAGTTAGAAGCATATAGGCATATGCCTTTTTTTGCAGTTCATAGCACTTTGCACAGAAAAAAGAAGTTTAATCTGGTATGCAAATAAGAGCACTGAATGCTGTCGCCCTTGCATGATTTCCATACTGGATAAAACTTCTCTTTCCTTTTTCTGTGCTATGGACTGCAAAAACACACTTCTAATTGCCGTACCAAGTCCCTTGGCAGACGTAATTCACCTGAATAACTCCTTTTTGGAAAGAAAAAAAAAAGGTAAGTGATGCAATTACGCTTTTATAAAAAGTCAGCAATGTTTGAGTTTTCTCTTTGATCAGATTAAGTGTCTCATTTATCTGAACTGATGGGGATTGTTCCCATCTAATAATAACCATGAAATACATTTTATCATTATGTTTATTCTTTCAAAAGATTATCCTGCTTTTCTTGGCTGCCTATACATCATTAGTGGTTCTTACATATTATTATAATGGCATATAAATAAATTTTCTTAAGAGAGCATCAGTCCTGTTAATGGAAGCTTCCCTTCAATCTGGATATACATGAGGATACAAAGATAATTTGGTATCAGATTTACAATCTCAGTGCTGGGGTTCAATTGTGATTTTTGGCAACTTGCATAAACTTCAATTGAATGGGAGCAGCGCCGCAGTAACCAAGTCCATCCATTACACAGTAGATGATGCTGTGTAGTTCTGATGCTGATCGGTGGGTGAGTTGGATATCAGATTCCACTGATCTGATATTGATGACCTATCTTAAGGATAGTGTCACGGCCAATTCATGTTTGACCGTGACGCTGTTGCGTGCAGACTGGTTGCCGGGGGCAACGTGTAGGTTTCTGTTTGCATGTACACTTTCCTTTATTTGGTGCTTTCCCCGTTTTGGTTGTCACAGGGTTAATTTAGGTGTGTCTGCTAGGTGTGGTGGGTGTGACCTCAGGCCTCTTTATAAGATGGTGTGTTGGAGCCTGTGGTCATTCTTATTTTGTTATCTGCCTGTGTAGGAGCTCTGCTCCCTGGCGGTATGTCTTTGTGTCTGTGTGAGTCACCCTTATTTATTATATTGATTCCTTACCCTGGCTGTGTGTCCCCTCCGGTGTGTCTCTGTTTTCCTCCCCCACCTGGTGTATGTTGTATTGGTGTGGTTGGTGTATGGAGGTTTTCTGGTGGTGTCTTTGCTCCGGAAGGTGCGTGCTTTCCTGGAGGGGTTAAACGAAGGCAAGACCGTGGGTTTCCCAGCCTGGAGCCTCCATCCATCTTGGCTGCGGCAGGTAAGAGTAGATAACATTGTTATTTTGCTGTGTGACTTACCCACCGTACTGCTTTACCCATGTTCTTGCTTCCTGTCTGCCACTGGGTCTCTGGAGACACCTTTTCATCCGTTGTGTAGGATGAATGGGTGGTCTCTGCCCTGTCATCAGGCCTAGGGTGTAGCAGGGATAGCAGGGTCCTAGGTTGGTGAGCATGAGCCCCCTTACCTTATGAGGCGGCTCATGCGCTAGGAGTCTAGGGAGAGCGTTTAGGGTTACGTGAGGAGGTGACCTGCTCCCAGTTCCCTGCTATCTGGCGTAGCAGCCTCAGCAATTGCACGGTGGGGGGGTTTTCCCCACTCCCCGCCGTGACAGATAGACCAGGGTCTAAAAAAGATCCAGGGGCCCAAGCTCCAATGCACATGTGCTAAATTCTTGAAGTTACCAACGTTTTACACACACGCCCAAGCACTAAAGGTATATTTTACTTACTGGATGGAGATTGCATTCAGCAGTAACAAACCTACAATACTACATTCCTATTACATCCAGTGCCTCACAAGTGATGTCCCCTCTGATGTAGATATTGTAACGGTCACGTACACACACACACACACAGAGGGGGGAGGATAGTGACCACTGCGCTCCACCATCAACCCTGGCCCTGCCTACTTGCCTCACGAGTCCTGATGACAGGGGACAACTGGACGGCAGTCCCTAACTTAGGATACGTGCGGGAAGGACAGACAAGACAAATAACGGATAGTGAACGGACATGGTAAAACCAAGAGGACAACGCAGTACAGAGGGATAAGCAAAGAATGGTCAGGAGAAGCCGGGGTCATAAATACCAGGAGAGTCAAGAAGTACCAAAGGAGTCCGCAAAGAATAGTCAGGTGGAAGCCGAGGTCAAAATACCAGGAGGGATGCGCAGTACAGGAGGAGCAGGCAAAGGCTCGTCAGGGAACAGGATCAGGTAAGTATATAGGTATCCAACAAACGCCAGGAACCTAAATTAACAGGCAACCTGTGGCCAGCAGGCTGCCTGTATTTATAGTGGGGAGTGAGGGTCATGTGACGTGGCCAGCGTCACATGACTGACAGACCGACCAGTCGAGCACCGAGTGATCAGCTCGGCGCTCAAGGCAGACTTAGGAGCAGGGAGCCTCCCAGCTAGCAAAGTGAACAAGGTCAAACACAGATCCTTGCTCCCGAAGCTAAGCAGCAGGTCTGCGGCTGATGGGAGACTGAGTGCGCCTTCGGCACCCTGTTACAGATATTCTGTTTTCCTTTCTTCTCCATTCAACCCATGACAACTTCTTCCAGGCATGTCTCATTTCTGCAGAATTTTGCCACTCAGAGTTTCCTCACTTTTCCATCATCGTCCCCAACCTCCATCATCCTCCCCAACCTGGTTCCCCAACAGTCTTATCCTGCTACTACTCCCAGTATAAACCAAAAAAATGAAATACTCACCTCACTTCTAATCCCTGCTGCCGTTTGCAAAGCAGGCCGCAGGCCTCTTCCAGCCTGCGTCCTGTGTTGCCCTGGTGCTAGTGATAACGAAGAACAGACTGCGGTGGGACGCAGACATCCTCTAATAGGCTTCAGGTCTAGTGGCCTGTGGCCTATAAGAGTAATTCACGGTGGGGCAAGGAGCTATTGGCTCCCTGTGCACCACCACAATATTCAACTGTATTGCTGTCCAGACGCTTTCTGTTTTGTTATGTTTTGATGTTTTACTACTTTCACAAAATGAAAACCCTTTTTGTTACTTATTTTATTGCCTTTTATTCAATTTTTTGGGGAGACATGCTGATCAAAAAACAGCAAATCTGGAAATGTGTATTATTTTATGAGACATGCTAAATAAATAATATAGTATTTTAATAGGTTGGTCTTTTATGATCGCAGAAGTTATGTTTATTTTTTATTGTTCATATTTTGACATGTTAAAAGGGAAAAGGATTTTTGAGGTTTTAATATTAGAATTTTATAAATACACTCCTCAATATTGAAATCGCAACACTAAGGAGGAAAGTTGTGGAATTATGGAAATCACAGGATCAATAGACATGTTAATGGTATGCAAATTATAAAGATAAAAATTAATATTCAAAAAATTGTGATTTATTCAGTATCGAGTATGCTGAAATAGACACACTTACATGCCATGGCATGCTATCAATGAGGTTATTAATGGTTGCCTGAGGAATGTTCTGCAACGCTAAATGCACTAGGGCACACAAATCATAAAGATCCAACCAATGACATTCCAGATTTGGTCAATGTGAGACATGTCCAGAGACACTGCAGGCAATGTTAACATGTTTAGGCCACACAGGCTGCACACAGTAGCACAACCAACATGCTGCCTGGGCTTTTCCTGTTTAAATATGGCACCAGGAACACTTTGGGGAAGTGGCTGTACTACTAGATTCACAACCAAATCAATATAGTGCAGATATGTTAGTGTACCTGAAATGAAGACTAGAAGGGTCAGGCTACCATGCATTATGCCATCCGACATCATAATCCCAGAAGTAGGACTGGTGTCGCTTTTCCTTGTGAAGACTTCTTCATGGCATTGGCCACATGGTCTCCAGACCAATCTTTAGCTGTCGTTGTGTCTGAGACAAATATGGGACATCACTAAAGAGGACAGAATCCATTCCAGCCTCCATTGCCATCTTGCTGTGCATCATGATATTCCTTTAGAGTGGTGGCAAGAGGTCAATGGAACACCTGTAGCTGGACATCTGGCTCATAGCCCATTGTCATGCAAATATCTTCTGATGGTTTGTATAGACACTTTTTCCGCCCTAGACCTGGGACGCAATGTCCAATTTCACTTGCAGTACAGAATGGATTACTGCAAGCCATTCTTCTAATCAGATGATCCGTCCATGCAGAGGTTCTCCTCTGTGCATCTCTTGCTGTCATTCTAATTCATTGTTGTTCTTTCACCGACAGGGACACATAACGTTGAACAGTGCTGACATCTCAACCTGAGTCTCGGCATAATGATCAGTTGGAGTGATGAGCCAAGGTCTCTTAGTTCAAGGATTCTGTCGCTCTGAGTTTGCAACAAGTGGTGATAACTGGAACCTCAATGAACAGGAGACATCGCACATCATCCATGACTTGATCTGATTTTTGAGGTTTCATGCCGCTAAAAAACTTTGCCTTCATGCCCCTCCCACATGCCACAGATTGGAACTAGGTGCTTGAAAATTTCATCTTTTTTAGATCTATAGATCTTAGCGACAAATGCTACTCCTCAATTTGCATAACCTTACAGCTTGTCCTTCTTGGTGTTTAGGAATGTTTTTTTTTATTTCATTAACTTTTTATTTAACTTTTGACACCTGTCAGGCATGGATCAAGCCCTCCTTATGTGACGCACATGAACTTCATAAGTCAGTAGGGGATCCCAGGGGGTTAAGGCATCTGATGTGGGGACTGTATGTTTTTAAGTGGTCTGGTGTCTTTATTTTGGGGTCTGGTCTGGGTTATTTAGAACAAAACAGAAGAACAGAACAGAAAAACAGAACAGAAAAAAAGCATCAGTTATTTTGAGCATCAGTTGTGCTCAGTTAGCATCAGTTTGCACTAAAAATAACTGATCGTTTTTTATCATCAGTTTGTCTCATCAGATATCAGTTATTTTTTACTTCAGACAAAGTACTGAATGCAGGACTTTTTCTCTCATCAAAAATCCTGATCTCTGATGGAAGTGACACAGACGAATGCAAACTGATCATAACTGATACTTAGGGTACATTTAAATATGCGGCAGCAGATCTGGCAGGCTGTTCTGGTAGAAAGAAACCTCCTGGATTTCGCCGCATCCAGCATTGCCGGATTCTACAGTTCGCCACTGGATCCCCATCGACTATAATGGGGTCCGGTGGTGATCAAGCTGCTTTCTGGAATAAGTGACGGGTTTCGGCAAGACACAAACCGTTGCTTGCAACATTTTTGTCTGTCTGACAGCTGCTATTTGACCTGGATCAGGCATGCTGGACATGTGAATGTAGCCTAAAAAAACAGATCAGTCATTTTTAATTTTTCTTTTCCTCTATCAGATCAGAAGAACAGAAAGCTGAATGGAGATGTGAAAGATGAGAAGACAGCGTTACACACCCAGGTTCATTTACTAGTGACCGCATTAAAAGGTATCATAACTGCAAGTCTATTATTCTGCTTCTATTAACAGCCTTAAGACATGTATTATCTGCAGATATTCTTTCCTGTATTATTGTCATCTATTGTGTGCTCCTAATAATTCTGTGCTTTACTATTTGTATTACATAGATTATAAATAATATAGTCTATGAATGTAAAGTACAGAGATATTGTTATGCGCCAGTTTCAATATTTGAGCAGCTACTGGAACAATAACACTTATCAGTGAACATAGAAACACTTTGTAGATTAATAGTTGCTAAACCTAGCAAGTGGAGGGCAGAAAAGACAGCAGCAGATAAAGCAGGAAGGCCGCGATCAGTGAACTTACTGTATATGGCAAGTTGATAAGGAGGAGATATATTGTATTAATGTGTTTGTGTTGGATAGTGTTGTAATATCTATACTACTGTATATATGTGTCACGGTGGGGAGTGGGGGAAACCCCCCACCGTATTATGACTGGGGGATAAGGAAAGCAACTAGGCCTGAACACAAGGATAAGGGAGCAGGTCACCTCCTAATGCATCCCTATACCTAGCCCTAACTCCTCACCGTATGAGAGGACCTGGATAGTAGGACGGCTCATACCCTGGATACCTGAGCCCCTGAGTCGCCCTGAGAATCCCTCACAAAAGGAGCGGAGGAGAGGCGCCCTGTTTTTCCAGGACATGGAAGAACAGGAGTCTAAAAAGGCCTAGAAGACCATATGCAGCAAGAGAATCGGCAGGTAAGAAAACAAGACAACACACCTACCTGCCACACCAGACTCCACTAGGACCCCCATGCCGCAAGGTGCATGGCAGCCCCAGGCGGCACTGCATACAGGCTTGTGGTTCAATTACAACACACCAAATCATAACCCCACACCAAACATACAACACATGTAAGGTAAGGAAGACATCGCTGGAGACCTCGATGTCCCACTAGGAGGCCTTCAATCTGGGAGATGAAACATGAAGACCAGGAGCATAACTCCAGCACACACCATGGCTGGAGTACAACTGACTCCTGGCCTCTAGCCACAGGTAAGATGAAGCACCTAGTGACCATGCCCAACAAGGTGGTTAACCCCTCCAGCACCAAACAGAGGAGGAAACAACTGAAAGGGGAAGTGAACACACCAGCATAAAAAGCTACACGTTGCCGCAGGCAACAACATGCAAGGCAACCATGTCACGGCACACACCGAAAAGGCCGTGACACTGCCCCTGCATGCTGAAACAGCAACACGTTGCCACAGGCAACAACAAGCGTGGCATAAGTGTCACAGCGCACTCCAAAGGCCGTGACAATATGTGAATGTGTTTGTTAGAGATGAGAGAAGTCATGAAAAATAAAATTTGGCTGCTTCGCCAAATTTAACAAAGAAATTCGATTTGTGATGAATTACTTTGTAACGAAGCGCATTTCTTTGTATGTAGCGGGCGCAATGACGGGGAACAGAAATCGCACCCCCCTCATCAGTGAATCCCTTAGCTGCTGCGTTCATTGCTGATGCGGCATCTGAGGCTACCATTTAAGCCTTTCAGGGGTTAATCAGGGTAAAAATAATGATAAAAAAAATACTCACCTTATCCATTTGCTCACGTAGAGGCCGTCGTGGCCACCTTGACACCATGCAAAATGTCAAGCGGTAACGTGATGACGTCTTCACATCATCACACTGGCCATGCGCTCTGATGAGGAAATTTTACTTCACTGCAAAATCTGGATCAAAGTCAATTAGTTTAACTTCAATTCACAAATACTAGTGTTTGTCCTCTGTAGGCATCCCATATTTGGCACATAGGTAAATCAGGTATCTAGGAAGGTTGCCAGATGTCACCAGGCTGGAGTAGGGGTGACAGGAGGGTGCCATATCTAACCACATTTCCAATGTTTCAATCTTCTTTCTAATATTTTCTCATAGGCAACCATATTGGATCTGACATATGCTTACCTGCATGTGAGCTGACAGTTTAATCCTCATGGACAGTTTTCCCAATCACACCACCGTTTTGTGATTTCTGTTGTTCTGCTCCACAGTTATGAATACTTACCCATCCATGCTCCTGCGGCGAGTCTGGCCTCTCTAATGCAGCACCAACGGTGTCACTCTATTACTATGGCAAATAGCCCAGCTGACAGTGGGGATAAACGACCTAACAGGGAGCAAGGACACCAGTCCAATCAGGCTCAGTGCTGGCATCATGTGCTTCCTGTTGGAGGTTGCCTGTGATTGGTCTTCTTGCCTCCTATGATTTGTTTGTGTTTCATGTGGATTAGTGGACTTCTGAGCTTCTGCCTGTTACTGACTTCGACTCTGACTGCTGATTCTGGTTCTGCCATTATCTCCTGGTTTTATTACTTTCTATTTGTTCCATTCTTGGTTCTTGCGGTATTCTCTGGTTTTGACTCAGCATGTCTGATTTCCTTTTTTGTCTCCTCTAAGTAGGTCCTGCACGCTTAGGACAGGGACGGTCGCCCAGTTGGGGACCGCTGTTTGGGGTGGATCGTCCTTTTAGGTAGGGACAGTGGTGTTGGTGGAGGTCAAGTCTGCACTGTTCCTTATATGACAATACAAAAGTAAAACCAAGTCCAGTGGATGCTTAAAGCCACTCTAGCTGTGTGAGATTTTGATTTCATACGAGGGCATGGAATGGTCTCCTGGGCAATTTTGGATCTAATCCAATGAACATACAAACAGACAGACCAACACTTTATACCCGGGCAGTCCCGAGTACCTCTTTCTAGTCTTACATAATTCTAATTTAAAGGGAATATGTCTCTGAAAATGTCTTCTGTCACTTAAAACCAGATACCAACTACTCCAGTTAAAACCAGATACCAACCCAAATATTTTTTTTGTCATCTTTTTTTAATTTTCTGATTGCAGATTTTTTTTATTCTATTTTCTGGGGGAAGCCATCTTGCCTGAGGTATTCTGAACAGCATTTAGAGATATGCTTTACAGCAGCCTCATGGGCCACAGACACAATGGACAGGTGCTGGCTCATTGTATTATATGGGAGAGTTTTCTAGGCATGCCCTGTGACCTGTGCAGAGGCCAGGAGGAAGAAGATAAGCTGTGATATCACCTATTTTAAATGGTGGATCCTGTCTTATGTGTATATAAAGGTAATATCTGTCATTCTTATCTTCCCTTTATTAATGATAAGCAGATAACTGCAGTAAAGTGATCTGAACAGACAAAAAAAGTAACACATATTATTAATGGCCAGTGTGAAAACTGCGTTTTTAAAAAAATATATAGATATTGACATAGAAAATTAAAAACCTCTCTAAACATTATTTAAAAATACTGCATGTTTAGCATGAAACAAGATTTAAACAACAGGTAATTGTTTATGACGCATTCCTTTAAGCTGGCTTTACACATTGCATGAAAGTCCCGGAGCCCATTGCTGGAATCTCTATAACATCTGGAGCACCACAGAATGAGATTTATTACTTAATCACAAATTGATGTTTGTATATATTTTAGAATATGGCTTATGTAGTATGTAATGAAATGGTAACAAGAATGGCTTAATCCAGGTCAATACAAAAGAACAGTAATGTGCGGTCATTTTCTTATTAGAAAAGTTTTAATGGCTGTAGTCTGTATGGTGGTCATTTATCTTCATACAATCTTTTCTAACTTCTTACATAAATCAGCATTCATCACAAGGAACCTTACGAATATAATTTAATTAAAACCATTTTCTTCACAAAAAGTCATTTTTATAAAATACTCCCATAATTTTCCTCTATTATGTATCCTGTTCCATCAGCCCTTTGATCATACTCCTAAAATAACATGAGCAATCTTATTTTAATTGTTTTCTATCTATAATCTTAGAGATTAGAGACACATAAGAAATTGACTGCTCAGTGAAGATGTGGGGTCTGGAGTTCAACCTTATAACAAAATAATGCGTTTTTCCATGAATAATGTATTTTAGTCATAGATCACACCATATCTGGTAACAAAACCATGGGGCCCAGGACAGACGTATTATAAAAATAAACATCTGATTTCATGGAAATATCTACAAAACTGTATGCTTTATTACTTTTTATCTTTCCACTATTCATTATAATTATTTCATGGCAATGTATGGTTTTTATGTATCTTTTTAAAAAATGTTTTGCATGGAAAAATACAGCAAAGTGAAAGTGCCTTGGACGAGCCTAAAGGTGGTCATACAAATAGATAAGTTGATGGTTGAAAAAATGTTGATTGAGCTGAGAGATTGTTACCCCGATGCAACCATAGACATTTTAGTCCATGTTAACCTTTACCATTGTTCAAGGTGGCCATACATGGTCAGTGACAGACTAACAAGCATTTTGGAAATGATCAGGGAATATTCATTCAAGGAAAGATTAGTCATGGACTAGCAACTTTTTAATAAACATTTTAAACATGGCCACTAACCAGACGATGATGTTCTGTCACCTAACAAACTGTTGCTTTGGATGAAATTGCCCCTCTTGATCAATTTTAGGCTAATGTGTTTGGCCACCTTTACAATCTATATTCTGACATTTGACAGAATACGATATGTACAGCATCAACTCACTACTGTCACATTACTTACCATGTCTGCACATGACGGGGAAAAAAATCATTTGGGGACTTTAACATGGATTTTGTCCCAGATCTTTTTTACATTCATATTTTTTCACAGATTTAACACTTTGCATTGCACAACGTTAAATCAGTAGTGAAACTGTGCCGAAAGAATTGACATAATGTGTATATTAAATCTGCATCGCCATCACTATGTGCCATCACTTTATCAAATAGGTAAAAACTATTTAATGTCCAGTTCCTGATGTATAGGCACTGCCAGGATCTGGTGGTCAGTACGACTTTCAGTGACCAAGTATGAGATAGCGGTAGGCACAGTTAACATTCAGTAACTTATAAACAGTCAGTGAAGCATTCAGCAGACTAGTCTCTAGATGTCCAGTGACCTGATGATGCCAGGGGCTTCTGTCACCTCTCTAATTCTTGATGCCTAGTGTCTGTGTACTCCAAGTGGTCTGCTGGCCTTGTAAGCGCTGTACATTCTGTCTAAATATCTCTGTAAATATCTCTAAAATGAAGCCTAACACGAGGCTGGCAAAGTGGTGGGTCCAGCCACCACTAAGCCTTTCTATTGGGCCCTCTAAAAATAGCTGAGCGGCGAGGTTGGCTATTTTCAAAAGTCCCTATTCATTTCTATGAGGCCGACGGAAATTGCAGAGAGATTGCTCAGCTATTTTCAGTGGCCCCATAGAAATGAATTGAGGGCAGCCGCTCATGTGCGGTGCGCCCTCTGGGACTTTGCCGGCTCCATTTACAAGATAAATGCGGGTCCCAGAGGTGGGGTACCTATCAGACAAAGAGAGCATATCATAGCTTGGTGTACTTTTACAGACATAGGTGTACTTTTACAGACATAGGTGTATACCCCATTGCACTTGCAACAAATATATTATTACTTTGTGCCATTTCATAAATTTGGTATAAAGCTAAGACAGACTTAAACACCAAAAAAAAACATTAATCATGATAAATCCCCAAATAATTTGTAAAACTATTTGAAGTTTGCATTGATGAATGAAGGTATGGCCAGACAGAGCGGCCAGTGCATGGTGGAGATGTGGCAGTGGTGGGACAGAAATTCAGACAGCCTTGCAAGCAAAAGCTGTTTGGTATTAGACCATTAAATATTGATTTGGAGTTGCTTCATTTTTATTAATGGCCATACTGTGTCTCCACTGCATGAAGGCAAACCATATATTTTAAATGCGCTTTAGCTGAACTTGCCAAAAAATGGCTGCAACTTGTGGAGAACCACTGCAGATTTGCCGGGTAGTTCTTGACCTCTCAGTGCACTACTTCCCTGCTGTTACTACATGGAAACCGTGCCTGATGTTGTCACAGTGGGGAGTGGGGGAAAACTCCCCACCGTATAACAAAGGAAAATGGGGAAGCAGCTAGGCCTGGACACCAGAAAAAGGGAGCAGGTGACCTCCTAAAGCCACCCTAATCCTGGCCCTGAATCCTAACCATATGAGCAGACCCAGATGGTAGGTGGGCTCATACACAGGAATCGCGGACCCTGAGTCACCCTGATGATCCCTGAAATAAAGGTAAGGAGCTAGAGACGACCTGTTCCTCCAGAACATGGACGAAAAGGAGTCTCACAGGCCAAGCAGCAAGGGTAAGAGAAGACAGTGAGCAGCAACTGGGTCGGCAGGGAAGAACCCAGTGACACGTGGAACAAGCATTTACCTGCCACAGCAACAGGGTGGAACACCAGCACCAAGACTACCTGGACCCCCATGCGGACTAAATGCATGGGGGCACCAGGCAGAGATGCTTACTGACTCTAGTGGTTCCCCTCCGGGGAACCCAGGGGCACTCTCACTGAAGGCACAGACAGACAAGGGAATGTCTAGCAACCATGCTGGACAACAACACCAAACAGACCAGACACGGAACGCAACACTAGAAATAACAACACACCCAGTACATAAACCCTCACCAAACATATACAAGGGAAGGAAGGGTAAAATACATAAGGATGAAATAGGGAAGACATCGGATGACCTTGATGTCTAACTAGGTGGCCCTCACACTGGACAGATGGAATATCCAGGGCAGGAGCATAGCTCCAGTACACATCAAGGCTGGATAACTACTAAACTCAGGCTCACAGCACTGAAATTAGTAGAGCTATGAGGCCACAACCAGAACACACCTAGAACCACACCTTAACCCCATACACACCAGACTGGGAAGGAACCAGGAGAGAAGGGAGAGAACACACATGCTGCCACACGACACGTTGCCACAGGCAATCAGCATGCACGGCAAACGTATCACGGCGAACAACACAGTGACCGAAACACCGCCATGACAGATGTCATCCGTTGTGCAATTTACATGCCACAACTTCATCAGTGCATTTGGTATAAAGCTTTCATAGGACTTTGTCCCTGGTTTATCAACAAGGGACAATTTGGAGTTTGTCTTTAAATTTGCCTATTAGTGTCAAGGTAACAATCTGTGCAACAAATTTATGAAAGAGGAAAGGCAAACTAGCACATTATGAGTTTTTTGACCACTAAGGCAGGTCAGGAATGGAGAGCAATTGAGACAATATTTTGAGGCAATTCCCTATGATAAATTGGTCATGTGAGTTCCAAAATTCCATGAGTTTTCCATGTTGCAATTTCATGTTGAGGAGTGTACTTGGTATCTCAGCTATTGTGCTGCAATAAAGACTTTGTGTTGCCCATGCTTAAGGTATGTTATAAGTATTTAACTGTGGTAGAAATGAACACACACCACTTTGTAGAGATTTGTTGTACTATAGAGTCATTTTCTATCAGTCTCAATTTGTCTAATGCGATGTGTGAGTCAATGCTGTTACTCAGTGAAACATGAAAGCATGCACTGTATATATGTATGTATATAATATATGGTGTCATTGTGTGCATTACTGTGTTATGTCTAGAACACCCTGCTTGCTCATTGCTATTTGCCTATCACACCCAAATAGTGATTACAGTAAGTACAGCTATACACTGCAAACAATGTAGGGCATTATCAAGAAGTACTGATCTTGTCACCAATGACTTGTAATACATAGTCATAGAATAATTGTGATATTACAATGCAAGTTAATACTTTGCCCATCCTCCAGGAGGACGATACTGTATCACTAAACCTTCAAAATGTTCAATGAAAAAATTATTTTTCATTAGACATTTTATAAATGAAATGATTAGTAGAAAGAGTAGATCAGCCTGCAACAATGTTGCAAACTTGCGTCGTTTGTAACTATTACTCACAAATTTTGTCTGAGCATGTTGTTTTCAATCCAAGAATGACCTAGAATAGATGACTCAACTGCCAGACTATTTGCCATCTATTAGTGTGTATTCTGGGTTCAGAAGCTGGTGGTGTGGCATAGACTACATGTGTCCATCCCAGGGTTGCCAACCATCCAAAACTCCCTGGACACTCCATAAAATAGGGGACCAATGTCCATTAAAATAAATAGATGTCTCCGTGATTTGTTTTTGAAGCAGGTGGTGCTTGAGCAGGTCACGTTGATTGTAATTCTCAGCATTTTAGAGCTCACAGTAAATGCTGGTAATGTGTTCACTATTAGTATCTGACCTATAGACATGTATTAGGGTACTTTCACACTTGCGGCAGAGTGATCCGGCAAGCAGTTCCGTGACGGATCCGCAAAAAACGCTAATGTGAAAGTAGCCTTACTTATAATCTTTATATTTCTTTATAGTTTTCCAATCATAAAATACAATACAATAAATACAAAATATTTTATATGTCATAAACATTTTGGCTGATTGAATAAATTGTCCAGAAAAAAAAAAAATTTGGTTGGCTACCCTAGTCCATCCTTACTAGAGATAAGCGAATTTCTCAAATTCAATTCGGTCGGTTTGAGATGTACGTATATTTCCTAATAATACACCTCATAAATGGCTGTAGTACAATGTAACGTCACCGCTGAACGGCAATTATGACATACATTTTTTCCTTTTTTTTTTCTATTAATACACTCCCCCAAAAAAGTTAAATAATCTAAAATCAACGCAGAACGGCTATTAGGACGTACGTATCTTTCCTATTAATACACCCCGTAAATGGCTGCATCACACAGAACTTGCACCCCAATCACAAACAAGGTTTGCATGAATTAGTGATGTATCGGCAAACACCCTAAAAGCAGCAGTATAACTGTAATTTGGATCCCAAATTAGTTCAGCAAGGTGTAATAGATTTGCTCCTATTACCCAGGCTCTACACTCTCCTATTGCACCCTGTTCTCCTTTTATAGTGTAGATGATGACTCCCTATCCTTTCCGTACACCTTGACTTATCTTTCCCTGAACTTGTAAATCGTATTTTCAGCACAATGAAGTCATTTCTACCACTGTCTCTAGCGCCTGGAAAATGGAAGAATCCAAAATGGCTGAGGCTATTTATAGGGCTGTGACATCACAGGGGCTGGCTGCTGATTGGCTGCATGCATGGCATTGTGGGTGATCCCTTGTTCCCAGAGCTCTTTGTTCCATGTCCTCTTTGTTCCAGAGCTCTTTGTTTCATGTAAGATGTCTTGAGATGAGTGGAGTGAGAAGTCTGGCTTTGAACATTTTTTTTCCATTATTCTGTTGCATGTTGTAAGTAACGCAGAAGTTTTTATTATTTCAAAGCAGGTTATTTCACACCACTTTTTTCAGGATACCTCGAGCCAAGAAGAAAAGTACGGAAGGACACATCTGTGTGTAAAATGCTGAAATGAACCAATGAATCAGGTATTCTTAGTGAGAAATTCCCACTAAGAGCATTCATCACCAATCCATAGGATAAATGTATGATCACTGGAGGCACCAACGACAGGTAGAGATGGCCTTGCTGTTCGCCCGGCAGTCGTTTCGCAGCAAACTTTGCGCGTTTGCGATTCCCTGAACATGCGAACATATGGCGATGTCCGCTGGCGCCATATTCTTTTGCATTGCGCCCAACTTTGACCCATGACACGCACATCAGGTGGGACAGGACAGACAATTGAGACGTTTCAGCAAATGGACAGACACCCACCCTATAACAGAACCCGATCTGGCAGCCATTTTACATTCTGTGTTTTGCCAATGTAGGAAGAGGTTGCTTTGTGGAGCAGGGACCAGCTGTTAGGGACACCAAACGCTAGCTAATAGGGCCACAAAGGTCCTTTTAAGGACTGCTATAGCTGTGCTATCAATAGGTGTGATATACTGAGGGGTATGATATACCTATAATATACTTTCTAACATAGAAAGTATAATATAGTGCATTTGTATTGTGCACTAGTTGTGTGCGGTTCTGATGCAATACCGCAACTATATAGAGGGACAAACGCTATTAGAGTAACTAATAGCAACTGGTGTGATACACCTGTTGCCCCCCAAAAAACTGAATGAGGGGTATGATATACCTATAATGAAAGTATATAGTGCATTTGTATTGTGCAGCAGTTGTGTGTGGTTCTGCTGCGATACCGCAGGTATATAAAGGGACAAGCGCTATTGGAACAACTATTTGCAACGGGTGTGATATACCTGTTGCCCCCCAAAAAACTGATTATGGGATGCAATATACCTGCTTCCACAAAATACTGATTAAGGGGTTTAATATACCTGCTTCCACCAAATATTGATTAAGGGGTGCGATATACCTGCTTCCACCAAATATTGATTGAGGCCTGCGATATACCTGCTTCCACAAAATACTGATTGAGGAGTTCTATATACCTGCTTCCACTAAATATTGATTAAGGGGTTCTATATACCTGATTCCACAAAATACTGATTAAGGGTTTTTTATATACCTGCTTCCACAAAATACTGATTGAGGGGTGCGATATACCTGCTTCCACCAAATATTTATTAAGGGGATCTATATATCTGCTTCCACAAAATACAGATTGAGGTGTGCAATATACCTGCTTCCACAAAATACTGATTAAGGGTTTTTTATATACCTGCTTCCACAAAATACTGATTAAGGGGATTGATATACCTGCTTTCACAAATATTGATTGAGGCCTACGATACACCTGCTTCCACAAAATACTGATTAAGGGGTTTGATATAACTACTTCCACAAAATACTGATTGAGGGGTGCGATATACCTGCTTCCAAAAAATTCTGGTTGAGGGGTGCGATATACCTGCTTCCACCAAATATTGATTAAGGGGTTTGATATACCTGCTTCCACAAAAGACAGATTGAGGGGTGCGATATACCGGCTTCTACAAAATACTGATTGAGAGGTGCGATATAACTGCTTCCATAAAATACTGGTTGAGGGGTGCGATATACATGCTTCCACAAAATACTGATTGAGGGGTGCGATATACCTGCTTCCATCAAATATTGATTAAGGGGTTCTATATACCTGCTTCCACAAAATACAGATTGAGGGGTGCGATATACCGGCTTCTACAAAATACTGATTGAGGGGTGCGATATAACTGCTTCCACAAAATACTGATTGAGGGGTGCGATATACCTGCTTCCACCAAATATTGATTAAGGGGTTCTATATACCTGCTTCCACAAAATACTGATTAAGGGGAATAATATACCTACTTCTACAAAATACTGATTGAGGAGTGTGATATACCTGCTTCCACCAAATATTGATTATGGGGTATATTGCATCCCATAATCAATGTTGTGGGACTATTTGTGCACTTCTAAGTATTGGGTGGCTGCCGAATTGGGTAGACAGCCCCGGGCCTATCATGCACTTAATCCGCCCCTGGTTACATACCCCCAACCTGTTACCACCCCTCTGTACCCTTACTGCAGACTGCTAGCAATTCATTCATAACTTCTAGTAGAAATAATAAAAGAATCGCACAACATAGAGCCATAAGAATAGATACTACAGAATTGTTAGTATGTGGGGAATGCATCTAGCTATTAAAAAAGGCATGTCAGGAGAGGTGAAAGGTCCTCTTTAAAGGATTATGATGTTTTAACAAATATGCTAATGTATTTGGTTTCTCCTGACCTGTTTTCACCACATGAAAAATCTTCCAACTAAACCCATGATGCACTACTCCTTTCTCTCCACAGCTCCGGCATGTGGAAATCAGCCATTAGGTAATCCAGATCATGTGCTCTTTGTGGATGGATCGAGGTATGGCCAGGATGGCAGGTACTACACAGGTTGGGCAGTGGTGACTAAACATGACACTCTTGAAAAAACAAAACAAAAACAAAAAAAAACATAGTCCTTACCACAACATATGTCTGCTCAAGAAGTGGAGCTAAAGACTCTAAAGCTAAAGATGGCTTGCAGATATGCAGAGGGGGAAAAAAAGCCTCCTGTCTCCCGGAAGTTCTTAAGACCTTACAGAACCAGGTGGGGAAGGAGGAAAGGGACTGGTGGATGGAAAAAGGGGGGACTACAAATGAGGAAGGCCTAATACAGTTCCAAGGGAAACTCTGCCTTTCTAAGTCCCTCTACCTCATGATGGCACAGGCAACCCATAGAGTGATGCACCAGGCAAAAACTGCTATGTGTGATTTAGTACATAACGTATGCTACACCCCAGGATTCAGCACAGTAGCAGTTAGATATACTGAAGGATGTATGATTTGATTCTACGCTTGCAGACTACCTTCAACTACCCAAGGTGGGCATGTATGAGTATGTATTGGTGTTTGATGACTTGTTTTCAGGATGGCCAGAAGCATACCCAAAGAAGCAAAGAAGATTATGGCCAAAGTTGTATGGGGTACCTGAGACCATTGAAAGTAACAGAGGTGTTCACTTCACAGGTGAAGTGATGCAGGAGATAATGAAGGTTTTGGGTCTAGAACAGGCCTTACATGCTTCGTACCATCCACAAAACAACGGTAGGGTAGGGAAACTGAACGGAACACTAAAGTTAAAGATTCAAAAAGTTATGAACAGAGTGCCTGCTGGTATCCCTCTGTCAGTAAGTTATACCCCTAACCGTAAGACAGGCCTTAGTCCCTATGAGGTCCTTTTTGGGTCAGCCCCAGGATAGGATTGTATTTCGCACAGCAGCTCCAGATGCAACATGGTTGTCTGACAGATTATGTGATAAGTTTGCACAAGCATTTGATTAAAATATATTCTCAAGTTTTTGCTTCACTTCCAGATCTTGATAAAGTACCAGGAACCCACCAACTTGTGTCTGGAGATTGGGTGGTAGTAGAAAGACATGTAAAGTCCTCAAACCCTGGTTTGATAGTCCATTCCGAGTTTTGCTGACCACAAGCACAGTGAAGCTCAAAGGAAAGCATAATTTGAGTAATTTCAAGAAAGTGTTGAGTCCCTTGTGTGACTGCTGATCCTGACTCAAAAGAATATGGAATTTAAATTAGATAGTAAAAATTGGTTTCAGTCTGGGCTGTAAAAAAGTTGTGCAAAAGGAAGAACAAAGTTGTTACAGCCCTATACTTCTCGCCCAGTGACCCATTGATAGTATTGCCCAAAGATTCTCAGGATTAATAGTTCTTATGTTCACAATAGTCAATGGGCACAAGGGCTAGAGAATTGATATCATCATCGTTGTTTTAGTTTTGCTTGTACTAATTATCTGCTGTGTTATTCCCTGTGTAAAGAAATTGTTCAGCAAGGCAGTTGACAAGGCTGTACCAGAGATGATGATGGGAGAATTGTATGAAGACTTCGATCCAGGAAAATCAGAAGCACTGATGACCTCCAGTCTTCCCCCATATGACGTCAGCACAAATTAGTGAAAGATCATCTGACTTCCCCGTGCTCAAATCCAGTATCATGGGAGGCTATTCATTAGGAATAAGCTTGTCATGGAAGCTGCCGAAGAGGATGTCGGAGCATTGGGACAGATGTTTAGGTTTAGGGAAAGAATGAGATTCAAGGGAGGACTGATAGAAATGTGTGAATATCTTTCTTTCATGTAACTAGATTGATTTTCTTATGTAGTTGCCTTAAGCTGCTTGTTCCTTATCTCAACTGCCTCTCCTCCCCCTTTGCTTCAAGCTGTCTATTTTTCCAACACTAAAGCGAAAACGGAGAGGGATTGAAGCTGCAATAAGCCCCTCACTTTCCCACAGAATGATGTATAGACTGTAGAAGAATGTTTGAGGCAATTATTTAGCTAGATACATACACACGTATTATTCACTGCCTGATCACAGCCCAGAACAGAAGATAGGAGCAGTAAAACTAAAAGAAATACATTACAAAAGTACAGCTCCCTTTATAAATGATTATTATAAAGGATGTTGATCTAACCTGAAAACCCCTTTAAGCAGGGGCGGATTGGCCATAAACCTTACAGGGAAATTCCCAGTGGGCGGATGCCCCCCCCTGGCCAGTCAGTGGAAGTTTTTGGGAATGTATTTTGTGCTGCTGGGGCAGTATTTTGTGATGGACTGTGGTATTTGGCTCTGTTGGGGTGGTATAATGTGCCACAGTATGGTATTGCTGGCCCTCCTTCCATCAATTTGGACTCAACTACAAAACAAGGCCACTTCAATTTTTTTTTTTCCAGGGACACTTTAAGTTCCCAGTCCACCCCTGCCTTTAAGTACATTTTACAAACGCTCTAGTGTTGTAGTCATAAAGGGCTAATATGCTTTATTACTTAACCAAGGCTTTAAAGTATTGACTTTCACGCATAAAG